>NC_034191.2:7114720-7194720 GCF_002021735.2 Oncorhynchus kisutch
AGGAAATTACTTGACACGTTGGAAAGAATTAACAAAAAACAGAGCAAACTAGAATACTATTTGGCCCTGAACAAAGAGTAAACAGTGGCAGAATAGCTGACCACTGTGACTGACCCAAACATAAGGACAGCCTTGACTATGTACAGACTCAGTGAGCATAGCCTTGCTATTGAGAAAGGCCGCCATAGTAGAAGACAGGCTTTGTGCACACTGCCCACAAAAGGAGGTGGAAACTGAGGTGCACTTCCTAACCTCTTGACAAATCTATGACCATATTAGAGACACATTTTTCCCTCAGGTTACACAGATCCACAAAGAATTAGAAAGGAAACACTATTAATCCAATATCTACTGGTTACATCGTTACAACACTGTATATACATAATATGACATTTATTATTTTGGAACATCTGTGAATGTAATGTTTACTGTTCAGTTTTATTGTTTATTTCACTTTTGTTTATTATATATTTATTTATATATTTATTATTATTTATTTATATTTTCTACATCACTAGCTTTGGCAATGTAAACATATGTTTCCCATGCCAATCAAGTCCTTGAATTAATTTGAATTAAATTGAGAAAGAGAGAGTGGGGATGTGAAAGTATTTTCCTTAGGTCAGATAGAGAGAGACAGAGTGAAAAAGAGACAGAGAGAGAGAGAGAAACAGAGAGAGGGGATGTGAAAGTGTTTTCCTTAGGAGAGAGAGAGACCAACTCACTCTGTTAAATTAGTCAAAACAGGAACATTTTACATCTGGCTAGAAATGAATAAGTGTAATTATCTCAACAGAGAAAAATGTCCTCATGTGTGCTACCTACAGTTGAAGTCGGAAGTTTACATACACTTAGGGGGCAGTCATTAAAACTCGTTTTTCAACCACTCCACAAATGTCTTGTTAACAAACTATACTTTTGGCAAGTCGGTGAGGACATCTACTTTGTGCATGACACAAGTAATTTTTCCAACAATTGTTTACAGACAGATTATTTCACTTATAATTCACTGTATCACAATTCCACTGGGTCAGAAGTTTACATACACTAAGTTGACTGCACCTTTAAACAGCTTGGAAAATTCAAGAAAATTATGTCATGGCTTTAGAAGCTTCTGATAGGCTAATTGACATCATTTGAGTCAATTGGAGGTGTACCTGTGGATGTATTTCAAGGCCTACCTTCAAACTCAGTGCCTCTTTGCTTGACATCATGGGAAAATCAGAAGAAATCAGCCAAGACCTCAGAAAAAAAACTGCAGACCTCCACAAGTCTGGTTCATCCTTGGGAGCAATTTCCAAATGCCTAAAGGTACCACATTCATCAAGTATAAACACCATGGGACCACGCAGCCATCATACCGCTCAGGAGGGAGACACGTTCTGTCTCCTAGAAATGAACATACTTTGGTGCGAAAAGTGCAAATCAATCCCAGAACAACAGCAAAAGACCTTGTGAAGATGCTGGAGGAAACAGGTACAAAAGTATATATATCCACAATCAAACGAGTCCTATATCAACATAACCTGAAAGGCCGCTCAGCAAGGAAGGAGCCACTGCACCAAAACCGCCATTAAAAAGCCAGACTACGGTTTGCAACTGCACATGGGGACAAAGATCGTACTTTTTGGAAAAATGTCCTCTGGTCTGATGAAACAAAAATAGAACTGTTTGGCCATAATGACCATTGGTTATGTTTGGAGGAAAAAGAGGGAGGCTTGCAAGCTGAAGAACACCATCCCAACTATGAAGCATGGGAGTGGCAGCATCATGTTGTGGGCGTGCTTTGGTGCCGGAGGGACTGGTTCACTTCACAAAATAGATGCTCATGAGGAAGGAAAATTATGTGGATATATTGAAGCAACATCTCGACATCAGTCAGGAAGTTAAAGCTTGGTCGCAAATGGGTCTTCCAAACGGATAATGACCTCAAGCATACTTCTAAAGTTTTGGCAAAATGGCTAAGGACAACAAAGTCAAGGTATTGGAGTCACCATCACAAAACACTGACCTCAATCCCGAAGAACATTTGTGAGCAGAACTGAAAAAGCGTGTGCGAGCAAGGAGGCCTACAAACCTGACTCAGTTACACCAGCTCTGTCAGGAGGAATGGCCCAAAATTCACCCAACTTATTGTGGGAAGCTTGTGGAAGGCTACCCAAAACGTTTGACCCAAGTTAAACAATTTAAAGGCAATGCTACAAAATACTAATTGAGTGTATGTAAACTTCTGACCCACTGGGAATGTGATGAAAGAAATAAAAGCTGAAATAAATCATTCTCTCTACTATTATTTTGACATTTCACATTCTTAATATAAAGTGGTGATCCTAACTGAACAACAGGGATTGTTTACTAGGATTAAATGTCAGGAATTGTGAAAAACTGAGTTTAAATGTATTTGGCTAAGGTGTATGTAAACTTCCGACTGTATATTCCCCCAATAGAATCCTTATACTTTAATGATGACAGCTTCTCCATTCTCCAATTTCCAGGCTCAGGGACATGTACTAGTCTCTGGCGACCTAAATGCCAGAACTGGACAAGAACCTGACACCTTCAGCACACAGGAGGACAAGCACCTGTCTGGAGGAGACAGTATTCCCTCCCCCACATCCCTCCCTAGACTACAACTACAACAATATAACCAACATAACGGTTCACAACTCCTGCAGCGGGTTAGGGGTTAGGGGTTAGGGTTAGGGGTTAGGGTTATGGGTTAGGGTTAGGGTTAGGGTTAGGGGTTAGGGTTAGGGTTAGGGTTAGGGGTTAGGGGTTAGGGTTAGGGTTAGGTTTAGGTTTAGGGTTAGGGGTTAGGGGTTAGGGTTAGGGTTGGGGTTAGGGTTAGGGGTTAGGGGTTAGGGTTAGGGTTAGGGGTTAGGGGTTAGGGTTAGGGTTAGGGGTTAGGGTTAGGGTTAGGGGTTAGGGTTAGGGTTAGGATTAGGGTTAGGGGTTAGGGTTAGGGGTTAGGGGTTAGGGTTAGGGGTTAGGGTTAAGGGTTAGGGTTAGGGTTAGGGGTTAGGGTTAGGGGTTAGGGTTAGGGTTAGGGTTAGGGGTTAGGGATTAGGGTTAGGGTTAGGGTTAGGGTTAGACGCTGTCGGACGCTGGGTATGTACATATGTACAAAAAAATTCAAGCAGACAACCTTAGAAAATCAACAACAACAAATGTTTTGAAAAAGAATGCAAAAACCTAAGAAAGAAATTCAGAAACTTATCCACCAAAAACATAGAGACCCAGAATACCTGAGCCTTGCACTTTTACTATGGTGAATCACTAAAACAATACAGAAATACACTATGGAAATAGAAGGAACAGCACATCAGAAATCAAATCAAACTTTATTTGTTACATGTGCCACATACCGTGAAATACTTGGACCGGGCCATGGACCGTTGAGGATCCTAGGGGTGGATCCTAAGGGAGGATCCTAGGGGTGGATCCTAGGGGAGGATCCTAGGGGAGGATCCTAGGGGTGGATCCTAGGGGTGAATCCTAGGGGTGGATCCTAGGGGTGGATCCTAGGGGAGGATCCTAGGGGTGGATCCTAGGGGTGAATCCTAGGGGTGGATCCTAGGGGAGGATCCTAGGGGAGGATCCTAGGGGTGGATCCTAGGGGTGGATCCTAGGGATGGATCCTAGGGGAGGATCCTAGGGGAGGATCCTAGGGGTGGATCCTAGGGGTGGATCCTAGGGATGGAACCCTTGCACGGGATAGACCACCTCTATTAGAGAGATAAAGGGGTGCTGAAGGATTAGGAATATATTTTTTTTAGGGTTCTGTGACCTTTCGGGTGGTCTCTCTCTGTGTGTGTGTGTGTTTAGAATGGCAGCCTGTCAGCTCCTGAACACACACCCTGAACGTGCAGGCTACCCTATGTTTTGAAAGTGTAAGGTTACTACAGCTACTGATGTTGGCAGCCTGTTCAGTCAGATCAGGAATAGCTTTTCCACATGGCCCCAACAAAAGACAGAATCTTAAAAGTATAATTTCAGGCCTACACCATGTTGGAGGTATTTTGGAAAAGGGAATTTGAGGGCCACTAACTAACTTCATACCAGGACGATGTAATTAACCTGACACCAGCAGGGTATAAACTAACCTGGACTCAGGGGTAGATTTAACATAGAAAATGTCAATCCGGGATACTCCAATTAGTATGATTTCATATGTTTCATATGGTATGTATTCACTTAAAGACGACATTCATCTGTTTCGTATGATATGTTACGAATTACAATTATTACAATTATTTTGATACGCTACGAATTGCAATTCGTACAATATGTTACAAATTTGTAAAACACATGACATGTTACAAATTCCAATTTGTTGTGGCTAGTGTTAGCTAGGTCACTAATGCTAATGTTAGCTAGGTCGCTAATGCTAATGTTAGCTAGGTCGCTAATGCTAATGTTAGCTAGGTCGCTAATGCTAATGTTAGCTAAGCTAGGAGTTAGGGGTTAAGGTTAAGTTCAGGAGTTAGGTTAAAAGGGTTAAGGTTAGGGTAAGGGTTAATTAAAAGGCCAAGTAGTTGCAAAGTAGCAGAAAAATAGTAAGTAGTTGTAAAGTTGCGAATTAGCTAAAGTTGTCCTTGATGAGATTTGAACACCTTTCGGTGGCTAGAAGTTCACATTATACACCCACTCATCCATTCCAACCAACCACCCTAATTTAGTTGTTTCCTTTAGTAACCTTCTGTCTTAAGTAACCATACCAAATGAAATATATCATACTAATTTGACTGTCCTGCATTTAGATTTTACTATGTTACGTCTAATCTATGAGACCAGGCTGTATTTACACATCACTAGAACTTTAACAAACAGACTAAACTAAGTATTTAAACATGTTAGACTTCTTCGTGTGCGAGGTCAGTGAGATTAGAGGAGACTCAGAACTTGTAATGGCTGACTGAGGTACATTCCTCCTACTCCATACAAGACCCTTGTGTCAAATGTCAGCGGAGTGACGGACGTCTGCTCCAAACTGAGCACAGACACACACACATAAACACACACACACATACACACACACACACACACACACACACACACACACACACACACACACACACACACACACACACACACACACACACACACACACACCCTCCTTCTCAGGTTCTGGCTCATCTCCACCAATAAATTATGTCGTTGATTTCGTTCTGACCTTTGCTTTGTTACACACACAGAGTGGTGTCCGTGGCAACGGGTTTTGTTCAGTAATTATCGCTCATCTGGTCTGGCCCCAGCATCAGCCAGTGAACAACAAAACATTTTACATCACTTCTGCAGCTGATGTTTGAAATTTTTCCCAGGAGTGATCCAGGTAGCCAGACCTTTTCCCATCGAAACACGGTTCTGCTCCATTTGAGGATCTACAATTATACTAATTATACTGCTCACATGACCCTTGAAATAAATGCTGGCTCCGTTGAAATGTTGGGCCCACAGAACTAGCTGGATGGCCAGGAAGGTTTTACTGCAGCCATGTGAAACACAGCTGACCTGGAATAGGTAGGTCGGGGTCCAGCTGGTTACTTTGTTGTGTTGCTTTGAGAAACAAGTCATCTGAGGATTCATCAGATGTTCACCGTACCCCAGATATGGCTGCGTCTTCCGCCCCTTTACCTTATTCTTCTTCTTCTATGATATAATTTGAGGTCCGCAAACAAACGTTAACCTGTTGATACTAGGGGGCAGTATTTTGATGTTTAGATGAAAAACGTACCCAAATGAAACTGCCTATTTCTCAGGCCCAGAAGCTAGAATATGCATATAATTGGCAGATTAGTATAGAAAACACTCTAAAGTTTCACATTTTCTCTCTCTCCCCTATTGAAAAAGCTTGAAATATGAAATATGATTGATTATTCATTGTAAAAACAACCCGAAGATTGATTATAATTCTAATTATAAAAAACATTGGACATACGAACTATACGGATACTATTTGGAATTTGCGTCGGCCCGTCGTGACCTGTATGAGCCTGTGGAATACTAAACAAAATGCGCCAACCAAATGGAGGTTTTTGGGTATAAAAATCATCTTTATCGAACAAAATGAACATTTATTGTGTAACTGGGAGTCTCGTGAGTGCAGACATCCGAAGATCATCAAAGGTAAGCAATTAATTTGATTGCTTTTCTGACTTTCGTGACCTATCTACTTTGCTGCTAGCTGTTTGTAATGTTTTGTCTGCTGAGAGAGCTGCTCTAACATAAACGCTTGGTTTGCTTTCGCTGTAAAGCTTTTTTGAAATCTGACTCACCAGGTGGATTAACAAGAAGCTAAGCTGTGTTTTGCTATATTGCATTTGTGATTTCATGAAAACTAAATATTTATAGTAATTTAATTTGAATTTGGCGCTCTGCAATTCAGCGGATGTTGACGAAAATGATCCCGCTAACGCGATGGGTGCGCCAACCTACTGTGCTGGAGTGTGTGGTCAATCACGGTTTACAACATTTCTAAATCCTCCTACCTAACCCAGTACTAACCTTGTAATAGACGCTTCCCCTGCCCTATCTCCAACCTCCTCCCTCAACCCAGTCCAACCTCAATGACACTTCAATCTTTCTCTCCCTTCAACATACTTACAACAATATAAAAACAGATGCTCCGCCATTTTCATCGACCATACACTCCAGACACATACCCTTCACATGCTTGCCAACCAGACGTAATGACGAGTTCAATGTACAATGTCCTAGATCAATCGAGCGAACATCACTTCTTCCTTCCTAATCTGACCTGACGATGAACTGTCGTTTCTCTTTGTTTATTTGAGCTGTTCTTGCCATAATATGGACTTGGTATTTTACCAAATAGGGCAATCTTCTGTATACCTTGTCACAACACAATTGATCGGCTCAAACGCATTAAGAAGGAATAAATTCCACAAATGAACTTTTAACAAGGGACACCTGTTAATTTAAATGTATCCCAGGTGACCACCTCATGAAGCTGGTTGAGAGAATGCCAAGAGTGAGCAAAGCTGTCATCAAGGCAAAGGGTGGCTACTGTTAGCAGTTGATGTTACTCTTCAATAACAAAGACCCCAATGCAAATCAGGGGGAGAAAAAATAGATTTATTTTAAAAAGGACAAATCACAGATGTTTTGCTGGGAGGTAGATGGTAGATCGTCATTCTCCTTTTTCTCCACATAACAAAGTAACAGGATGTCATGTTTAACCCCCCTCCCTAGCCTGTGGTTGACCAATCAGAAGTCCTTGCAGTACACATGGGCCAATGGCCAAATAACAAGTATCCTGCTCCAGACTCAATGGATAGACCAATGAAAACGTGGCACATGTAGCTCTGAGTCCAGGACTGACATTGCACAGATTCTAAACCGATGTTGACTATTTCCATTGATAATTCCCTATTGGTCGTTAGTACTCTCGCGTCCTCTCATCCTCTAGTTCTGTGTTGACCTCTCATCCTCTAGTTCTGTGTTGACCTCTCATCCTCTAGTTCGTCCTCTATGTTGTGTATTTATCTTCAAAATATTCTTAAACTACTTTCAAGAACCTCAAATATAAAATATTTATTTATTCGTTCAACACTTTTGTAGATACCACATGATTCAATATGTGTTATTTCATAGTTTTGATGTCTTCACTATTATTATACAATGTAGAAAATAGCACAAATAAAGAAAAAACACTTTTTAGTTACCAAAAAAGTGTTAACCAATCAAAATATATGTTATATTTGAGATTCTTCAAATAGCCACTTTGATGCCGCCTTGATGACAGCTTTGCACACCCTTGTCATTCTCTCAACCAGCATCACCTGGAATGCTTTTCCAGCAGTCTTGAAGGAGTATCCACATACAGTATGCCGAGCACTTGTTGGCTGCTTTTCCTTCACTCTGCAATCCAACTCATCCCAAACCATCTCAATTGGGTTGAGGTCGGGTGATTGTGAAGGCCAGGTCATCTGATGCAGCACTCCATCACTCGCCTTCTTGGTAAAATAGGCCTTACACAGCCTGGAGTGTGTTGGGTCATTGTCCTTTTGAAAAACAAACAATAGTCCCACTAAGCGCAAACCAGATGGGATGGCGTATCGCTGCAGAATGCCATGATAGCCATGCTGGTTAAGTGTGCCTTGAATTCTAAATAAATCACAGACAGTGTCACCATCAAAGCACCCCCACACCATAACACCTCCTCCTCCATGCTTCACGGTGGGAAATACACATGTGGAGATCATCCGTTCACCCACACTGCGTCTCACAAAGACACGGCGGTTGGAACCAAATATCTCAAATTTGGACTCATCCGACCAAAGGACAGATTTCCACCAGTCTAATGTCCATTGCTCGTGTTTCTTGGCTCAAGCAAATCTCTTCTTCTTATTGGTGTCCTTTAGTAGTGGTTTCTTTGCACCAATTCAACCACGAAGGCCTGATTCACACAGTCTCCTCTGAACAGTTGATATTGAGATGTGTCTGTTACTTGAACACTGTGAAACATTCTTGCCATAATATGGACTTGTCATCAAGGCAAAGGGTGTTTGAAGAATCTCAAATATAAAACATGTTTTGATTGGTTTAAAAACCTGTTAAGCCTACCCCCTACTTTTTCGAACATTCTGTCAAAAATCGCGCAACATTTCAGCGACCTTCTACTCATGCCAGGAATATAGTATATGCATATGATTAGTATGTGTGGATAGAAAACACTCTCACGTTTCTAAAACTGGTTAAATCACGGCTGTGACTATAACAGAGCGTGTGTTTCATCGAAAAGCGCAAGAAAAACTGATTACTGAAATCTGGAAAAAATATCAATGCGCCACTTGCATGTATTATCTATGGGAGACCAAATTAAATGGGGCTGAGATTGCAAGTCCTACAGCTTCCACACGATGTCGCCAGTCTTGTCAATTGCCTGGACGTTGTTTCTTGGTCAAACGAAGAAGAGAGACCACTTTCCATCCGGTCTCCGACAGGAAGTTTTGGAAGAGAGATTTCGGACCATGATTTGAAGACATGGAGCTATTGAATACACATCGCCCCGTGATCAATTTGATAGATTATTAACGTTTACTAATACCTAAAGTTGGATTACAAAAGTATTTCGAAGTGTTTTGTGAAAGTTTATCATCGACTTTTTTAATAAAAAAAAATCACGTAGCGTTTTGAAACAGTGTTTTTTTCTGAATCACAGTTTCCATAGATGGATATTTTGGGTATATATGGACCGATTTAATTGAAAAAAAGACACAATAGTGATGTTTATGGGACATATAGGAGTGCCAACAAAGAAGATCGTCAAAGGTAATGAAAGTTTTATATTTTATTTCTGCTATTTGTGTAGCGTCGGCTACGCTAATTCTTTTGTTTACGTCGCATTCAGGTATTTCGGGGTGTTGCATGCTATCAGATAATAGCTTCTCATGCTTTCGCAGAAAAGCATTTTAATAATCTGACTTGTTGGCAATTCACAACGAGTGTAGCTTTAATTAATTCAGTACCCTGCATGTGTGTTTTAATGAATGTTTGAGTTTTAACGAGTGCTATTAGCATTTAGCGTAGCGCATTTGCATTTCCAGATGGCTGGGTGGGATGCAGACGTCTCAGGGGACGCTAAGAGGTTTTAACACATGTTTTTTTGGTTACTACATGATTCCATTTGTGTTATTACATAGTGTCATCACCTGCACTACAGCCATCTTTCTCTCCCACCGTTTCTCACTCCCATTTCCTCCCTCATCCAGGGAGTCTATCGTAATATTAAACCAGTTTAGTGGACTTCTCTCTGTAGAAGTTATTTCCCTCCTTATTCTTTCTTGACCTGTCAAACACTCGTTGTGTTTGCTAGCCCTTTGTCAACTATCTTTTGTCTGGGGAAACAGGTCCTTCCACTTCTTTCTGTCCTCTTCCTTTTGTGTCGCATATCTGGCATCTAATCTTCCTAAAGCCTTGCTTGTTATTCATAGTTTTGATGTCTTCACTATTATTCTACAATGTAGAAGATAGTAAAAATAAAGAAAAACCCTTGAATGATTAGGTGTTCTAAAAGCTTTTGACCGGTAGTGTATATTTAGCAGATGTTATTGTGGGTGTAGCGAAATGCTAACATGAATACCTCCAATAGTAACTCCTATTAGATTGACCAGATAAGCTAATCAATACAGACAGAGAGTCTAAGCATCTTATAATTCAAACAGGTTGTACGTTCTCCACCCACTGGAGGGGAATTATTTTCGCCAACATTTCAACTGAGTACACTGACAGCTCATCCTTTAGTCTTCTACATATCTGCACACCGAATGAATGAACGTAAACACCTGCTCCTGTGGGCCCACTACCTTGGATCCATCTGTGAAACCCGATAACAAAGCATTAAAACTTCTACGAATGTTATTGTCAACCAGTATCCCTTTATCGGGCGGCAGGGTAGCCTAGTGGTTAGAGCGTTGGACTAGTAACCGAAAGGTTGCAAGTTCGAATCCCCGAGCTGACAAGGTACAAATCTGTCGCTCTGCCCCTGAACAGGCAGTCCACTGTTCCTAGGCCGTCATTGAAAATAAGAATTTGTTCTTAACTGACTTGCCTAGTCAAATAAATAAAAATCTCTGACCAATCATTTCTTTTCTCTACAACGGTTAGATCAACAACAGGATCTGAGAGTAACCATGGAGGAAAATCCCTTATCACCACAGAAGGGGGAACCGCCAACTCCCTCAAACCACTCTCATCAGCAAGCTTTCCAACCAACCAAAACCACTGACTTGTCTACTAGTTTCATTTAGTATTATTGAAATGTTTTACTTGAGTTTATTTAGTAAATATTTTCTAAACTTTATTTTCTTAAAACTGCATTGTTTAGTTTAAGGGTTTCGAAGTAAGCATTTCACTGTAATGTCTACCTACACCTGTTGTATTCAGCATTTCACTGTAAGGTCTACCTACACCTGTTGTATTCAGCATTTCACTGTAAGGTCTACCTACACCTGTTGTATTCAGCATTTCACTGTGAGGTCTACTACACCTGTTGTATTCAGCATTTCACTGTGAGGTCTACTACACCTGTTGTATTCAGCATTTCACTGTGAGGTCTACTACACCTGTTGTATTCAGCATTTCACTGTGAGGTCTACTACACCTGTTGTATTCAGCATTTCACTGTGAGGTCTACTACACCTGTTGTATTCAGCATTTCACTGTGAGGTCTACTACACCTGTTGTATTCAGCATTTCACTGTGAGGTCTACTACACCTGTTGTATTCAGCATTTCACTGTGAGGTCTACTACACCTGTTGTATTCAGCATTTCACTGTAAGGTCTACTACACCTGTTGTATTCAGCATTTCACTGTGAGGTCTACTACACCTGTTGTATTCAGCATTTCACAGTAACGTCGACACCTGTTGTATTCGGCGCATGTGACAAATACAATTTGATTTGATTTGCAGCTGTCATTTAGAACAGTAGCAGTGGGATTTGTATGGATTTATGGATTTAAATGGATTTTCCATTTATTATGGATCCCCATTAGCTGCCCTTCCTGGGGTTTATTATGGATCCCCATTAGCTGCTCTTCCTGGGGTTAATTATGGATCCCCATTAGCTGTTCTTCCTGGGGTTTATTATGGATCCCCATTAGCTGCTCCTCCTGGGGTTTATTATGGATCCCCATTAGCTGCTCTTCCTGGGGTTTATTATGGATCCCCATTAGCTGCTCTTCCTGGGGTTTATTATGGATCCCCATTAGCTGCTCTTCCTGGGGTTTATTATGGATCCCCATTAGCTGCTCTTCCTGGGGTTTATTATGGATCCCCATTAGCTGCTCTTCCTGGGGTTTATTATGGATCCCCATTAGCTGCTCTTCCTGGGGTTTATTATGGATCCCCATTAGCTGCTCTTCCTGGGGTTTATTATGGATCCCCATTAGCTGCTCTTCCTGGGGTTTATTATGGATCCCCATTAGCTGCTCTTCCTGGGGAAGATCACCGATGGCATGATTACTGTATACAGTGCCTTGCGAAAGTATTCGGCCCCCTTGAACTTTGTGACCTTTTGCCACATTTCAGGCTTCAAACATAAAGATATAAAACTGTACTTTTTTGTGAAGAATCAACAACAAGTGGGACACAATCATGAAGTGGAACGACATTTATTGGATATTTCTAACTTTTTTAACAAATCAAAAACTGAAAAATTGGGCGTGCAAAATTATTCAGCCCCCTTAAGTTAATACTTTGTAGCGCCACCTTTTGCTGCGATTACAGCTGTAAGTCGCTTGGGGTATGTCTCTATCAGTCTTGCACATCGAGAGACCGAAAAATTTTCCCATTCCTCCTTGCAAAACAGCTTGAGCTCAGTGAGGTTGGATGGAGAGCATTTGTGAACAGCAGTTTTCAGTTCTTTCCACAGATTCTCGCTTGGATTCAGGTCTGGACTTTGACTTGGCCATTCTAACACCTGGATATGTTTATTTTTGAACCATTCCATTGTAGATTTTGCTTTATGTTTTGGATCATTGTCTTGTTGGAAGACAAATCTCCGTCCCAGTCTCAGGTCTTTTGCAGACTCCATCAGGTTTTCTTCCAGAATGGTCCTGTATTTGGCTCCATCCATCTTCCCATCAATTTTAACCATCTTCCCTGTCCCTGCTGAAGAAAAGCAGGCCCAAACCATGATGCTGTCACCACCATGTTTGACAGTGGGGATGGTGTGTTCAGGTTGATGAGCTGTGTTGCTTCTACGCCAAACATAACGTTTTGCATTGTTGCCAAAAAGTTCAATTTTGGTTTCATCTGACCAGAGCACCTTCTTCCACATGTTTGGGGTGTCTCCCAGGTGGCTTGTGGCAAACTTTAAATGACACTTTTTATGGATATCTTTAAGAAATGGCTTTCTTCTTGCCACTCTTCCATAAAGGCCAGATTTGTGCAATATACGACTGATTGTTGTCCTATGGACAGAGTCTCCTACCTCAGCTGTAGATCTCTGCAGTTCATCCAGAGTGATCATGGGCCTCTTGGCTGCATCTCTGATCAGTCTTCTCCTTGTATGAGCTGAAAATTTAGAGGGACGGCCAGGTCTTGGTAGATTTGCAGTGGTCTGATACTCCTTCCATTTCAATATTATCGCTTGCACAGTGCTCCTTGGGATGTTTAAAGCTTGGGAAATCTTTTTGTATCCAAATCCGGCTTTAAACTTCTTCACAACAGTATCTCGGACCTGCCTGGTGTGTTCCTTGTTCTTCATGATGCTCTCTGCGCTTTTAACGGACCTCTGAGACTATCACAGTGCAGGTGCATTTATACGGAGACTTGATTACACACAGGTGGATTGTATTTATCATCATTAGTCATTTAGGTCAACATTGGATCATTCAGAGATCCTCACTGAACTTCTGGAGAGAATTTTCTGCACTGAAAGTAAAGGGGCTGAACAATTTTGCACGCCCAATTTTTCAGTTTTTGATTTGTTAAAAAGGTTTGAAATATCCAATAAATGTCGTTCCACTGCATGATTGTGTCCCACTTGTTGTTGATTCTTCACAAAAAAATACAGTTTTATATCTTTATGTTTGAAGCCTGAAATGTGGCAAAAGGTCGCAAAGTTCAAGGGGGCCGAATACTTTCGCAAGGCACTGTATATGTGATATTCTTTGTATGCTTGCAATGCGCAATGATGGAAAAGTACTGGGTAAATGGAGACATGCTGCTTTAGTTCTCAGGCTGAGAATTGTCTGCACCTGCTGAAAGTCAAGCAGGCTCATGGCCGAGATAGCAGAGAGAGAAACCACAGTCTAGACATGTTTTTCTCATCTTAGATACTTTGTATCTAATCCAATGCAACAATGTTAAGATATGATTGACGGTAGTTTGTACGAAGAGCGTTGTCTCCTGTTTCGCCACACAGACCTTTACTGTAGACTACTGAAGTATTCTGTATGTGAAACTCTGGCTGCAATTGCATTTTATTACTAAATAGTTTTATACCAAGGTTCCTGTGTCTGTGTCATCAATCTGGAAGACTGATTGTTAAAGGAAACATACATCACCCCATGCAAAGGATCAACCAACACATTCATAACAGATTTATCAACTCAGTATGTTTGTATCCTCAGGCCCCTACTCCACTACCACATATCTACAACACAAAATGGCATGTGTGTGTTTGTATAGTGTGAATGTTATCATGTGTGTGTGTGTTTGTATAGTGTGAATGTTATCATGTGTGTGTGTTTGTTTAGTGTGAATGTTATCATGTGTGTGTGTTTCTATAGTGTGAATGTTATCATGTGTGTGTGTTTGTATAGTGTGAATATTATCATGTGTGTGTGTTTGTATAGTGTGAATGTTATCATGTGTGTGTGTTTGTATAGTGTGAATGTTATCAGGTGTGTGTGTTTGTTTAGTGTGAATGTTATCATGTGTGTGTGTGTTTCTATAGTGTGAATGTTATCATGTGTGTGTGTGTTTGTATAGTGTGAATATTATCATGTGTGTGTGTTTGTATAGTGTGAATGTTATCATGTGTGTGTGTTTGTATAGTGTGAATGTTATCATGTGTGTGTGTGTTTGTATAGTGTGTATTCATGTATCTGTGCCTGTGTATGTGTTGCTTCAAGGTACCTGCTGTTCCATAAGGTGATTTTTGTCTGTTTTTTAAATCTAATTTTACTACTTGCATGAGTTACCTGATGTGGAATAGAGTTCCATGTAGTCATGGCTCTATGTAGTACTGTTCACCTCCCATAGTCTGTTCTGGAGTTGGGGACTGTGAAGAGACCTCTTGTGGAATGTCTTGTGGGATATGCATGGGTCTCCGAGCTGTGCGTCACTAGTTGAAACAGGCAGCTCGGTACATTCAACATGTCAATACCCCTCATAAACACAAGTAGTGATGAAGTAAATCTCTCCTCCACTTTGAGCCAGGAGAGATTGACATGCATAGCATTAATGTTAGCTCTCTGTGTAGATCCAAGGGCCAGCCGTGTTGCCCTGTTCTGAGCCAATTGCAAGTTTCCTAAGTTATTTTATGTGGTTCCTGACCACACAACTGAACAGTTGTCAAGGTGCGACAAAACTCGAGCCTGTAGGACCTGCCTTGTTGATAGTGCAGTTAAGAAGGTAGAGCAACGCTTTATCATGGACAGACTTCTCCAAATCTTAGCTACTGTTATATCAATATGTTTTGACCATGACAGTTTACAATCAAATTTTACTTGTCACGTGGTTAGCAGAGGTTAATGCAAGTGTAGCAAAATGCTTGTGCTTCTAGTTCCGACCGTGCAGTAATATCTAACCTAAGTAATCTAACCTAACAATTTCACAACAACTACCTTATAGACACACGTGTGCTCCCTCTGCTGTTTCCTGAAGTCCACGATCATCTCCTTTGTTTTGTTGACATTGAGTGTGAGGTTATTTTCCTGACACAACACTTCGAGGGCCCTCATCTCGTCGTCTCGTCGTCTCGTCGTTGTTGGTAATCAAGCCTACCACTGTATTGTCGTCTGCAAACTTTGAGTTGGAGGCGTGCAGGAGAGGATTGAGAACACGCCCTTGTGGGGCCCAGTGTTGAGGATCAGCGGGGTAAAGATGTTGTTACCTACCCTCACCACCTGGAGGCGGCCCGTCAGGAAGTCCAGAACCCAGTTGCACAGGGCGGGGTCGAGACCCAGGGTGTCGAGCTTAATGACGAGTTTGGAGGTACTATGGTGTTAAATGCTGAGCTGTAGTCGATGAACAGCATACTTACATAGGTATTCCTCTTGTCCAGATGGGTTAGGGCAGTGTGCAGTGTGATTGCGATTGCGTCGTCTGTGGACCTATTGGGGTGGTAAGCAAATTGGAGTGGGTCTATGGTGTCAGGTAGGGTGAAGGTGATATGGTCCTTGACTCGTCTCTCAAAGCACGATGACAGAGGTGAGTGCTATGGGGTGGTAGTCATTTAGCTCAGTTACCTTAGCTTTCTTGGGAACAGGAACAATGGTGGCCCTCTTGAAGCATGTGGGAACAACAGAACAATGCTTCAGGTCCACGAAGGCGACAGCTGGAGACCATGTGAACGGTACACCGCCAGGGTGCTGTAGCCCCGAATGAAACGGCGATAGAAGTTGGCAAACCCCAGGAAACGCTGTAACTGCACCCTAGACGTTGAGGTCAATCTGCCACTGCTTTCAAATTTTCAGGATCCATTTGGACTTTTCCATCCGTGATGACATATCCCAGAAAGGAGATTGTAGAGTGGTGGAACTCACCCTTCTCGGCTTTCACAAACAACTGGTTCTCCAGGAGGCGCTGAACGACTCCTCTGACATGAAGAACATGTTCTTGGGCAGACCGGGGAAAAAACAGGATGTCGTCAAGGTAGACAAACACAAAACGGTTTAACATGTCACGGAGCACATCGTTTACCAGAGCCTGGAAGACAGCATGGGCGTTGGTGAGTCCAAACGGCATGACTTGGTACTCATAATGTCCGCTGGTTGTGTTAAATGCTGTCTTCCACTCATCTCCTTTGCATATCCAAACCAGGTGGTAGACATTCCAAAGGCCCAGCTTGGAAAAAATGATGGTCCCCTGAAGAGATTCGAAATCCGAGGAGAGGAGTGGTAGGGGGTAACAATTCCTGATTGTTATATCATTCAGACCCCGGTAGTCAATGCACGGACGCAGGGTCTTTTCCTTCTTCTCCACAAAGAAAAACCCTGCGCCGGCAGGAGATGCAGACGGACTGATGGCCCCAGTGGCCAGAGAATCCTCTATGTATTCCTCTATGGCTTTGGTCTCTGGGCCAGGTAGAGAATAAATATGACCACGAGGTGGTAGGGTGCTTAGGAGGAGATCAATGGCACAATCATAAGGATGGTGTGGGGGAAGAGAAGTAGCACGTGCCTTTCTGAAGACCTCCAGAAGGTCACGGTACTCAGTGGGAACGGCAGAGACATCCGAGGCTTTGCTTACATCCTGAGGGGGACGTCTCAAGGACGGCTGTGCCACTTTAAGGCAATGAGACAAAACGGGCTCCAACCCCGGATGGAGCTCATGGTCCAGTCAATAACAGGATTGTGTTTCTGGAGCCAAGAAAATCCCAAAACCACAGGAACATTGGGGGAATCGATGAGGAAGGGCTGTATAGTCTCACTGTGGTTTCCTGAAACCCGTATATGAACGGGCACTGTGCTATGGGTGACTCTTCCAATAGAGTGGCCATCCAGTGCGCTTGCATCCACGGGGACAGAGAGAAGTTGAATGGGAATACCTAATTCAGAAACCATGGTAGAATCCATAACACTTTCATCAGCCCCAGAGTCAGTGAGCACCCAGAGAGACTTAGACTGGTCTCCCCACAGCAGAATCACAAAAAAAGGTAGGGGGTGTGATGGATATTAGGGGACTCCCAGTCTGACTCACCAGAGTTCTTGTACCCACTAAATAAATGGGTTTCTTAACAGGGCAAGTGGCTATATAATGTACCGCCACTCCACAGTACAGACAATTAGAATTCAGCCTACATGAGCATTCCCCAACCGATAACCTAACTCTTCCCAGTTGCATGGGCTCAGGAGTATCCAACTCACCCGTCGCCGATGATTCTCGGGGAACCTCGGGTGTTTTCGTCTCTCCTCAGAAAACACACTTCAGGGATATCTGGATTCCTTAGGACATGCGCCAGCATCAGCAGATGATCGAGTGTCCCTGAGTACATTCGGGAGCTGCTTAGTAGTGTAATTTACTCAAGCTCTGGGATAGGACATTGTTTTTGCACCAGGAACAGTCACATTTCTTACCACGGAGCTGCCCAAGATCACGGCTGGCGAGAAGGACGACACCTCACAGGATTCGGAGATCACTTTATGGACACGCTAGAGGCAGGATCACTTGAGTCCGTTGCTCCCGGTGCCTGGTGCAGGCCTCTGACAGATGGTGAAGCCCCGCTCGATCCAAAGCAGGGACAGAAGGTTGCTGACGTCGACTTCGAAATCATAGTAGAAGGCATCGTGGCTGCAGACACAGACACCCCGAGTGACAAAGGTGCATGAAGATCAGGCTCCAGGATGGTGAAACTATCCGTTGTTTGCATCAGCTCCGGGCTTCTCGTTGGAAGTGTAGACTGCTTTGCGGGAGGCCACTGTGTTCGGCTTCCACAGCTCGTTACATGCGATCATCATTGATTGCCATGCTCCTATTGCTGTGCTCTTTCAACTCTGCTATCAGATGGGGGGGATCTCCGGGCAACACTCACCAGTCGGATAACGGAAAACGAGAAGGCGGAGATGCATCCAACAAGTGCGAACGTCGTTCAGCCACCGGCATAGAAAAGGTAAAACATTCCACTCTGCGTTTTCGCCAGTTTCTTACGTAGGCAGGCGACCTGGGTGATCAAGGAAGCCACCTCAAGCCTATAATCCCCGGGCAAAGCAAACAATTTCCGCATTGGAACTCTAAGTGATCCGGTTTGTCCAGAAATAGAAATAGTAGGTACAGCTCCTACAGCGCTGGAACCATTAGTTTACTTCTCCAGACAATGAGGTCTCCATTGCAAAACTCATCTGGTACCAACTTTGTTAGCTTGATGGCTAGCAGCTTAGCGTCTCTGTCAAGCAGGCTTCAACCTGTCAGTTAAGTGGGATTCCGGGACAAGAGATAACGGTCCAAGCTGTTAATTAAAAGCTAACCTCATCGTGGAATCCACACAAAAACAAGTTTGCTATTTGTATTTAAAGGAAATTTGTGATGTTTTATTCAAAAATAACAAACCAAGTGTTTCCAGCATATTGTCACACTCTGACCATGGTTTGGGTTGTTTGTTTCTATGTTTTGTTTGGTCAGGGTGTGATATGAGTGGGCATTCTATGTTGTATGTCTAGTTTGTCTGTTTCTATGTGTTTTGTCCTGATTTGGTTCTCAATCAGTGGCAGGTGTTTGTCGTTGTCTCTGATTGGGAACCATATTTAGGTAGCCTGTTTTGTATTGTGGGGTGTGGGTTATTGTTCCTGTTTCTAGTGTTCCTGTGTTCACGTTTACGGGACTGTTTCGTTTTTGTTCTTTTTGTCTGTTTATTGTTTTTGTTCGTCGTTTAAGTTTTTAAAAATTAAATATGGATAATCACCATGCTGCATTTTGGTCCTCCTCTCTTTCGCCCAACGAAGAATGTGACACATACAGCGTTCAGCTGCGCACTCTGATGACGTCACAAGGGGGGATCAATATCACAGCCTTTCAAACTAATAAACTAACAACAATTTTTTTATGCCGTATATCCAAAGGCATCTCACCTCCACTAGTAAGGCACATACAGATGTTCATTTAAATGCACCTTAAAGCTGTATAATCTATTCTGTCCAGACTCTGAAGCCAAGTTTTCACCACTGTTCCATAAACTATACACCCGTAATCAATTGTCATCCTGGTTAGAGCTCTATAAATATCCATCAACGATGGTCAGTCAGCCTCCCATTCATAACATGAGACCAAGCGCATACGAGCCCACCCCCTTCTTACACCGTGTTTCAACATTTATGACACGATGTTTCCATGTATATCTCTCATTGAACCATAGACCCAAATATTTGTGTAATACTGTAGTCAATCTTCTGACTGCCTCAGCACTTCTAGTGACACATACACAGCCATCAATCACACTGACCACATTGTCTAACCTCTTCAGTTCAGAGTTCATCAGACTCCAGTCAAACCAGAGACACAAACGCCAGTAGCATTCTGCTTTCAAATTCCTTCTCTCTGGCGTTGATGCACGTCTGAATATCCCCCTTCCCTTCCTTCTGTTTGGAAAAGACACAGTGGGAGGATGTGGAAGG
This sequence comes from Oncorhynchus kisutch, assembly GCF_002021735.2. Lineage (NCBI taxonomy): Eukaryota > Metazoa > Chordata > Actinopteri > Salmoniformes > Salmonidae > Oncorhynchus > Oncorhynchus kisutch. The sequence continues at coordinate 7,134,526 of NC_034191.2, forward strand.
ACACAGTGGGAGGATGTGGGAGGACACAGTGGAAGGACACAGTGGGAGGATGTGGAAGAACACAGTGGGAGGATGTGGAAGGACACAGTGGGAGGATGTGGAAGGACACAGTGGAAGGACACAGTGGGAGGATGTGGAAGGAAACAGTGGCAGGATGTGGAAGGACACAGTGGGAGGATGTGGAAGGACACAGTGGAAGGATGTGATCGGACATAGTGGAAAGATGTGGAAGGACACAGTGGAAGGATCTGGAAGGACACAGTGGAAGGACAAAGTGGAAGGATGTGGAAGGACACAGTGTAAGGATGTGGAAGGACACAGTGGGAGGATGTGGAAGGACACAGTGGAAGGATGTGATCGGACATAGTGGAAAGATGTGGAAGGACACAGTGGAAGGATCTGGAAGGACACAGTGGAAGGACAAAGTGGAAGGATGTGGAAGGACACAGTGGAAGGATGTGGAAGGACACAGTGGGAGGATGTGGAAGGACACAGTGGAAAGATGTGGAAGGACACAGTGGAAGGATCTGGAAGGACACAGTGGAAGGACAAAGTGGAAGGATGTGAAAGGACACAGTGGAAGGATGTGGAAGGACACAGTGGAAGGATGTGGAAGGACACAGTGGAAAGATGTGGAAGGACACAGTGGAAGGATCTGGAAGGACACAGTGGAAGGACACAGTGGAAGGATGTGGAAGGACAAAGTGGAAGGATGTGGAAGGACACAGTGGAAGGATGTGGAAGGACACAGTGGAAGGACACAGTGGGAGGATGTGGAAGGACACAGTGGAAGGATGTGGAAGGACACAGTGGAAGGACAAAGTGGAAGGATGTGGAAGGACACAGTGTAAGGATGTGGAAGGACACAGTGGAAGGATGTGGAAGGATGTGATCGGACATAGTGGAAAGATGTGGAAGGACACAGTGGAAGGATCTGGAAGGACACAGTGGAAGGACAAAGTGGAAGGATGTGGAAGGACACAGTGGAAGGATGTGGAAGGACACAGTGGAAAGATGTGGAAGGACACAGTGGAAGGATCTGGAAGGACACAGTGGAAGGACACAGTGTAAGGATGTGGAAGGACACAGTGGAAGGACAAAGTGGAAGGATGTGGAAGGACACAGTGGAAGGATGTGGAAGGACACAGTGGAAGGACACAGTGGAAGGACACAGTGGGAGGATGTGAAAGGACATAGTGGAAGGATGTGGAAGGACACAGTGGAAGGATAAAGTGGAAGGACTAAGTGGAAGGATGTGTAAGGACACAATGGAAAGACACAGTAGAAGGACACAATGGAAGGACAAAGTGGAAGGATGTGGAAGGACACAGTGGGAGGATGTGGAAGGACACAGTGGAAGGACACAGTGGAAGGACACAGTGGAAGGATGTGAAAGGACATAGTGGAAGGATGTGGAAGGACACAGTGGAAGGATAAAGTGGAAGGACAAAGTGGAAGGATGTGTAAGGACACAATGGAAGGATGCTGTGGTTTAAGTCAAAGTGATTCTTTGAGAAAAAAGAGACAACAGTCCTCTTTGAGAGGCAGGCCAGGTCGGGATGCCTGGCATTTTTGACAGGGTCTCTCTGTGTGCTCAGCCCAGCCCTTCACACAGAGAGGGAAAGCAAGGCCAGGGGGTGCACAGAGTACTGTTAGCCGCAGCGTGGGAGAAATGGACACAACATGACTCCTATCTAAACACACAGACGAGTGGACGAAAAAGTCACGTCCAACTTCCCGACAGAATTCCAAACACGCATAATCCTGAACTTCAAGTCACAGGACAGAGTACTGGACATGCATATAGTCAAATACAGAAACAGGATATTGTACTCTACATGCTAACAAGAGGAGCCCTCCCTGTTTTAGTCAATATAACTGTCACAAAGATATATGTGCACTATGTAATTGAATGATGTGATGTCATAGCGACCAAAGACCCCCACGACTATTACGAATGTCTGCTTTTGCTGTGCTGTCACAGGGAAACGTTCTTCTGTTGCAGAGCGCTCTGAGTTCATCTCTGTAGGACAAGACTTGGGGGAAAAAAAGCAGGTGGTCTCAGTGATTTCATGCTAATGACCGAAGTGTTCCACTGGTGTGACAAACATATTGGCAAAGCTGTTTTACAAGGCCTGGAGGTCCCATAACAGTACCAACACTCGCTAATGTTAGACTAATGGTTTTCTCACGATGGTTCCTTCGACTCCCTCACCAGGACTCACCAGGACCGTAATAGAGACTACTGAATTACAGTTAACTACCAAAATAATATACATAATGTATATTGAAAGTAGGTGCTTCCACACATATTTGGTTCCCGAGTTAATTAAGCAATTAACATCCCATCATGCTTAGAGTCGTGTATTAAAAATGCCCAGTCGTCCATTATTCTGGCTACCATGGCTAGAAGAAGAGATCTCAGTGACTTTGAAAAAGGAGTTTCAAAGGGGAATAGGGTCTCTGTTGACAGATTTCAGAACAATTGCCTGAGTCAGCATTTTCCACCACCATCAACAAAACAACAAATTATAACATGTCTTATGGAAGAATGGTGTCGTATCCCTCCAATAGAGTTCCAGACACTCGTGGAATATATGCCGAGACGCATTTGGCACTCGTGTTGGTCCGATAATGGGATGGGATTTGGTAGTTACGTCTATGCCACGTCTGTATTGTTACATGGTTTGGGTATAACGTATTGAAACTACAGCAAATGTTGGTGCGATCAATGACGACAATAAACCTTCAAAATAGTTTAAAGGTCTATTTTGCGATGTAGGTATGGGGCCCTGACTGGCGATGAGCTGTCTCCTAACTGTGCTTCAGGTCAATGTAACTTTTGGCCTTGCAACAGGCTTGTTAGAGCAGGCTATTTTGGGCAGCCACTTCTCTCCATGTGACCTGTTGTTTTATGACAACGTTTATGAAAAGTGGGGTAACACTTTCATTGTGTCAAATCTTATTCCTTCAGCTGGATGTATGTCTGAGTGGGGGGGGGGCACTTGTCAATATAACGTACCCTACTGTATGTCATGTTACATGCAGTACTGTAAAAACAAGTGTTATTCAAACAAGTACCAGTCCAACAAATATGTCGTCACCACATTTATACCCATGTCAATGTTCTGTGACAGTCAAAGGCTTGTGAATATGAAACTGTTACCTTGCAATGTAAGCTGGGACTCGTAACTGCTACCTTGCAATGTAAGCTGGGACTCGTAACTGCTGCCTTGCAATGTAAGCTGGGACTCGTCGTAAAATGTCTACTTCCTCTGCATTTACGGTATTAAACTACACCTTCTGACACAGAGGACGGTATTAAACTACACCTTCTGGCACAGAGGACGGTATTAAACTACACCTTCTGGCACAGAGGACGGTATTAAACTACACCTTCTGACACAGAGGACGGTATTAAACTACACCTTCTGACACAGAGGACGGTATTAAACTACACCTTCTGACACAGAGGACGGTATTAAACTACACCTTCTGACACAGAGGACGGTATTAAACTACACCTTCTGACACAGAGGACGGTATTAAACTACACCTTCTGACACAGAGGACGGTATTAAACTACACCTTCTGACACAGAGGACGGTATTAAACTACACCTTCTGACACAGAGGACGGTATTAAACTACACCTTCTGACACAGAGGACGGTATTAAACTACACCTTCTGACACAGAGGACGGTATTAAACTACACCTTCTGACACAGAGGACGGTATTAAACTACACCTTCTGACACAGAGGACGGTATTAAACTACACCTTCTGACACAGAGGACGGTATTAAACTACACCTTCTGGCACAGAGGACGGTATTAAACTACACCTTCTGACACAGAGGACGGTATTAAACTACACCTTCTGACACAGAGGATGGTATTAAACTACACCTTCTGGCACAGAGGACGGTATTAAACTACACCTTCTGACACAGAGGACGGTATTAAACTATACCTTCTGACACAGAGGACGGTATTAAACTACACCTTCTGGCACAGAGGACGGTATTAAACTACACCTTCTGACACAGAGGACGGTATTAAACTACACCTTCTGGCACAGAGGACGGTATTAAACTACACCTTCTGGCACAGAGGACGGTATTAAACTACACCTTCTGACACAGAGGACGGTATTAAACTACACCTTCTGACACAGAGGACGGTATTAAACTACACCTTCTGGCACAGAGGATGGTATTAAACTACACCTTCTGGCACAGAGGACGGTATTAAACTACACCTTCTGGCACAGAGGACGGTATTAAACTACACCTTCTGACACAGAGGACGGTATTAAACTACACCTTCTGACACAGAGGACGGTATTAAACTACACCTTCTGGCACAGAGGACGGTATTAAACTACACCTTCTGGCACAGAGGACGGTATTAAACTACACCTTCTGGCACAGAGGACGGTATTAAACTACACCTTCTGGCACAGAGGTAAATAATGTTATTTTGTCTCCATACATTTTCCCTGACTCCCAAAAGTGCTCGCTACATTTTGAATGCTTAGCAGGACAGGAAAATGCTCTAATCCACACACTTATCAAGAGAACATCCCTGGCCATCCCTACTGCCTCTGATCTGGCAGACTCACTAAACAGAGAACATCCCTGGTCATCCCTACTGCCTCTGATCTGGAGGACTCACTAAACAGAGAACATCCCTGGTCATCCCTACTGCCTCTGGTCTGGCAGACTCACTAAACAGAGAACATCCCTGGTCATCCCTACTGCCTCTGATCTGGAGGACTCACTAAACAGAGAACATCCCTGGCCATCCCTACTGCCTCTGATCTGGCAGACTCACTAAGCAGAGAACATCCCTGGCCATCCCTACTGCCTCTGATCTGGCAGACTCACTAAACACAAATGCTTTGTTTGTAAATGATGTCTGAGTGTTGAACTATGCCCCTGGCTATCTGTAAATGATGTCTGAGTGTTGAACTATGCCCCTGGCTATCTGTAAATGATGTCTGAGTGTTGAACTATGCCCCTGGCTATCTGTAAATGATGTCTGAGTGTTGAACTATGCCCCTGGCTATCTGTAAATGATGTCTGAGTGTTGAACTATGCCCCTGGCTATCTGTAAATGATGTCTGAGTTTTGAACTATGCCCCTGGCTATCTGTAAATGATGTCTGAGTGTTGAACTATGCCCCTGGCTATCTGTAAATGATGTCTGAGTGTTGAACTATGCCCCTGGCTATCCGTAAATGATGTCTGAGTGTTGAACTATGCCCCTGGCTATCTGTAAATGATGTCTGAGTGTTGAACTATGCCCCTGGCTATCTGTAAATGATGTCTGAGTGTTGAACTATGCCCCTGGCTATCTGTAAATGATGTCTGAGTGTTGAACTATGCCCCTGGCTATCTGTAAATGATGTCTGAGTGTTGAACTATGCCCCTGGCTATCTGTAAATGATGTCTGAGTGTTGAACTATGCCCCTGGCTATCTGTAAATGATGTCTGAGTGTTGAACTATGCCCCTGGCTATCTGTAAATGATGTCTGAGTGTTGAACTATGCCCCTGGCTATCTGTAAATGATGTCTGAGTGTTGAACTATGCCCCTGGCTATCTGTAAATGATGTCTGAGTGTTGAACTATGCCCCTGGCTATCTGTAAATGATGTCTGAGTGTTGAACTATGCCCCTGGCTATCTGTAAATGATGTCTGAGTGTTGAACTATGCCCCTGGCTATCTGTAAATGATGTCTGAGTGTTGAACTATGCCCCTGGCTATCTGTAAATGATGTCTGAGTGTTGAACTATGCCCCTGGCTATCTGTAAATGATGTCTGAGTGTTGAACTATGCCCCTGGCTATCTGTAAATTATGTCTGAGTGTTGAACTATGCCCCTGGCTATCTGTAAATGATGTCTGAGTGTTGAACTATGCCCCTGGCTATCTGTAAATGATGTCTGAGTGTTGAACTATGCCCCTGGCTATCTGTAAATAATGTCTGAGTGTTGAACTATGCCCCTGGCTATCTGTAAATGATGTCTGAGTGTTGAACTATGCCCCTGGCTATCCGTAAATAAATAAATAAACAAGAAAATCAAGTCGTCTGGTTGGCTTCATTTTTATAAATGTTAAATGATTTATGCTTTTACTTTTGTACACTTCAAACCAAATACTTTAGACTTTTACTCTGCTATTTTACTGGGTGACTTTCACTTTTACTTGAGTCATTTTCTTTTAAAGGTATCTTGAAAATGGGTACTTTTTCCACCACTGATAGAATCTTAGGCCACAGTAGAACTCTGAGGAGATTCTGGCAAGGTGGATCTAGTAGAGCTCAGAACATGGTCTCTCTGGAAGGGGTCTGTGTCAGGGTTGTGGAATGTTTCATTTCAACATATGCTATCCCCTTCATCTGCCCTCAGACCTGGGCTTCATCCTCCCACTGGAAACAATGAGATTTCTACAGAACATGGAAACATGCTCCTAAATAGGAGAATGAGTAGGTCAGATCCTCAACCCAAGGGACATAGGAGGAATGCAAGTGTGTAATGTTTCTCCAGCTGAACTCAAGGTCTATGGCGTCAATGAACTGCCGTGGAAAGTGTGGTGAGTGGTTTGAACACAAGGCTGGTTCTGAGTTATTTCCATGGCATTGGAAGTGACAGCAATTTCCTGCGTCTGGATAGACCCTATGGGACAGATGGGTTGTCTTCCTGTGTCTCCTTCAGAGACCCAATGGGACAGAAGAGTTGACTTCCTGTGTCTCCTTCAGAGACCCTATGGGACAGAAGAGTTGACTTCCTGTGTCTCCTTCAGAGACCCTATGGGACAGATGGGTTGTCTTCCTGTGTCTCCTTCAGAGACCCAATGGGACAGAAGAGTTGACTTCCTGTGTCTCCTTCAGAGACCCTATGGGACAGAAAAGTGGTCTTCCTGTGTCTCTGGAGAGACCCTATGGGACAGAGGAGTTCACTTCCTGTGTCTCTGGAGAGACCCTATAGGACAGAAGAGTTGACTTCCTGTGTCTCTGGAAAGGAGAGACCCTATGGGACAGAATAGTTGACTTCCTGTGTCTCTGGAGAGGAGAGACCCTATGGGACAGAAGAGTTGACTTCCTGTGTGTCCTTCAGAGACCCTATGGGACAGAAGAGTTGTCTTCCTGTGTCTCTGGAGAGACCCTATGGGACAGAAGAGTTGACTTCCTGTGCCTCTGGAGAGACCCTATGGGACAGAAGAGTTGACTTCCTGTGTCTCTGGAGAGACCCTATAGGACAGAAGAGTTGACTTCCTGTGTGTCCTTCAGAGACCCTATGGGACAGAAGAGTTGTCTTCCTGTGTCTCTGGAGAGACCCTATGGGACAGAAGAGTTGACTTCCTGTGTGTCCTTCAGAGACCCTATGGGACAGAAGAGTTGACATCCTGTGTCTCTGGAGAGACCCTATGGGACAGAAGAGTTGACTTATTTTGCCTCTGGAGAGACCCTATGGGACAGAAGAGTTGACTTCCTGTGTCTCTGGAGACACCCTATGGGACAGAAACGTGGTCTTCTTGTGTCTCTGGAGAGACCCTATGTGAGAGAAGAGTTCACTTCCTGTGTCTCTGGAGAGACCCTATAGGACTAGCAATCTCAGAAACTGATGCCAACTGCTTTGCGGTATCTGATGGACATGTCAGGACAAGAGAGGCAGTGATCCATCTGATGGACATGTCAGGACAAGAGAGGCAGTGATCCATCTGATGGACATGTCAGGACAAGAGAGGCAGTGATTATTAATCTGCTGGTATTTGGTCAGAGAAAACACAACTGTTTGTGCTTGCCAATTACACCATCCAAAATCAGTGCAACAAACATTTTCATCCTCCACATCCTCTTCATCCTCCACCTCATCTTCATCCTCCACCTCATCTTCATCCTCACTCCTCATCTTCCTCCTCATCTTCATCCTCCTCATCTTCATCATCCTCATCTTCATCCTCCACCTCCTCATCTTCATCCTCCACCTCCTCTTCATCCTCCACATCCTCTACATCCTCCACCTACTCATCTTCATCCTCCTCCACTTCATCCACCCCCTCTTCATCCTCATCCACCTCTTCCTCATCTTCATCTTCCTCTTCATCCTTCTCCTCTTTGTCCTCCACGTCTTCTTCATCCTCATCCACCTCCTCCTCATCATCTTCATCCACCTCGTCCTCCTCTTCATCATCCCCTCCTCCTCATCTTCATCCTGCACCTCCTCTTCATCTTCATACTCCTCCTCCTCCTCATTATCCTCCTTCTCCCATCTTCATCCTCCACCTACTCTTCATCTTCCACCTCCTCTTAATCCTCCACCTCGTCTTCATCATCCACTCCTCTTTATCCTCATACTCATCTTCATCATCTACCTTCTTCTCATCTTCATCCTCCACCTCCTCTTTGTCCTCCACCTACTCTTCATCTTCCACCTCCTCTTAATCCTCCACCTCGTCTTCATCATCCACTCCTCTTTATCCTCATACTCATCTTCATCATCTACCTTCTTCTCATTTTCATCCTCCACCTCCTCTTTGTCCTCCACCTCCTCTTCATCCTCCTCATCTTCATCACCCACCTCCTCCTCATCTTCATTCTCCACCTCTTCATCCTCCTCCTCATCTTCATCCAGCTCCTCTTCATCATCCACCTCCTCCTCATCTTCCTCCTCCTCCTCATCTTCATCCACCTCATCTTCATCCGAAACCTCTTCATCATCCACCTCCTCTTCATCCTCGACCTCCTCTTCATCATCCTCCTCATCTTCATCATCCACCTCCTCCTCATCTTCATCCTCCTCCTCCTCATCTTCATCCTCCTCATCCTCATCCTTCTTTCTCCTCATTTTCATCCTCATATTCATCCACCTCCTTGTCTTCCTCCTCCTCATTTTCATCCTCATCTTCATCCTCCTCCTCCTCCTCATCTTCATCCTCCTCATCCTCATCCTTCTTTCTCCTCATTTTCATCCTCATATTCATCCACCTCCTTGTCTTCCTCCTCCTCATTTTCATCCTCATCGTTATCTTCTTTGTTCATCATCTATAACTACCACCACTAAACAGGTTCTTTGTTCACTTTGTCCACCTACCTTCCCCCCTACATGCCCTTACCTTCCCCTATACCTGCCCCCCTACCTGCCCCCCTACTTCCCCCCTACCTTCCCCCCTACATGCCCTTACCTTCCCCTATACCTTCCCCCCTACCTGTCCCCAACCTGCCCCCCTACCTTCCCCTATACCTTCTCTGCTCCCTTACCTGCCCCCTACCTGTCCCCCTACCTGTCCCCCTACCTTTCCCCCTACCTTTCCCCCTACCTGTCCCCCTACCTGTCCCCCTACATGCCCTTACCTTCCCCTATACCTTCCCCCTACCTGCCCCCCTTCCAGCCCCCTACCTTTCCCCCTACCTGTCCCCCTACCTGCCCCCCTACCTGCCCCCTACCATTTCCCCCTACCTGCTCCCCTACCTGTTCTCAACCTCCCCCTACGTGCCCCCTACCTTTCCCCCTACCTGCTCCCTTACCTGTCCCCCTACCAGCCCCCTACCTTTCCCTCTATCTTCCCCCCTACGTGTCTCCTACCTGCCCTGTACCTATCCCACTACCTAACCCCTACCTTCCCCCCAACCTGTCCCCTACATTCCCCTCTACCTGCCCCCCTACCTGTCCCCTACATTCCCCCCTACCTGCCCCCCTACATGTCCCCTTTCTGACTCCCTACCTTCCCCCACACATGTCCCCTACCATCCCCCCTACCTACCCCTTTTCTTCCCCCTTACCAGCCCCCCACCTCTCCCGTAGCTGCTCCCTACCTGCCCCCAACCTTGCAGTCTGGTTGTCCATGTGGCTTCTGACTCCTGAGAAACTGAACCACTTCTCTAATCACTTCTGGCCTGTACAGCCGAGAGTGGGAAATGTAAAACTGCCTGAATAAAATGATCAACCTTTCCTGTCTGAAAACGTGGTTCTTGATGTACATAATTGGGGGTGTCGGGGTGTGTGACAGCTTGTTCCCCTTAGAGCTCAACCAACCAGGAGAGCTTTGATGTGCTTCCTAAGTGTATGGAGACTAACTGGGGCTAATCAATTGTAGTATCTGGGGACTGACTGGTGATAACCAAGGGTAGTATCTGGGGACTGACTGGTGATAATCAAGGGTATGATCTGGGGACTGACTGGTGATAACCAAGGGTAGTATCTGGGGACTGACTGGTGATAACCAAGGGTAGTATCTGGGGACTGACTGGTGATAATCAAGGGTATGATCTGGGGACTGACTGTTGATAACCAAGGGTATGATCTGGGGACTGACTGGTGATAATCAAGGGTATGATCTGGGGACTGACTGTGGTGGTAAAGGGTAGTTTCTGGGGACTGACTGGGGTGTTAAAGGGTAGTGTCTAGGGACTGACTGGGGTGGTAAAGGGTAGTGTCTGGGGACTGACTGGGGTGGTAAAGGGTAGTGTCTGGGGACTGACTGGGGTAGTAAAGGGTAGTGTCTGGGGACTGACTGGGGTGGTAAAGGGTAGTAACTGGGGACTGACTGGGGTAGTAAAGGGTAGTGTCTGGGGACTGACTGGGGTGGTAAAGGGTACTGTCTGGGGACTGACTGGGGACTGACTGGGGTGGTAAAGGTGCAGATATCAACCCACCTGGTTATGCTCAGACGCTCAACCCCACATATGGGCCCAATCAGGACTTCCTGTCCCCCAGGGCCAGCTTCCCAGAGATATGAGCCAATTATATATACTGCTGTGTTTGATCCTCTGAGAAATGGAACCATTTGAAACCTTGAGGTTGACTGTAACTTTAATGGACCTCTTTGGCTCTGGGCACTAAATCACTTGTAAATATTTTTCTCTGATGAAACAATGCTACTCATTGTAAGAGCATGGCATACTTTGACACAACCGCATTACTCCAGTGAATGATTTTTGGGGTCAGACTCCACCTTGGAACTGAATGGTACTGAGCAGGGGATCCCCAACACAGGGAGAAGCAGCCCTAGATGGGAAACGGGAAGATTAATCCCTCCCTTGTTTCTGGAAGATGGAGGCGAGGATTCTGGAACGCTGACGTGAAATTCCGACCTCACGGCAGATACAGAGAGGGACACTGATTCATGAACAAGTGTGTGTGTGTGTGTGTGTGTATACACGTTTGAATGCGAGAGGGTGTGTGTGTGTATGTGAGGGGAGGGGGTTCACACCTAAAGGCCCCTACTGGACTCTGGCCCACATGAAGCGTGTGGTCCACAGTTTTCCCTTATTGAGTTATTTGAGAATGTTATAGCTTTAGAGAAATAACAAGTTATCCCCATATCCATGGTAGCAGCAACGTCATTATAATCAACAGTGACTTTAGGCAGCGCACTTGATCTTCTCTCTGCAGGACTTTCAATTTTCCATGTTCAGCTTGAGTTTTCTGAACGTTCAAGTTTTCTAACAAGATTTTGGATATCATGTGGCCAGAAATTCCTGCCACGGACCAGAAATATGTCTAAACCTTCTCCAGTTTCCCTCCTCTACCCACTCTGTTAATTCTCCTCCTCTACCCAGTCTGTTCATTCTCCTCCTCTACACACTCTGTTAATTCTCCTCCTCTACCCACTCTGTTAATTCTCCTCCGCTACCCACTCTGTTAATTCTCCTCCTCTACCCACTCTGTTAATTCTCCTCCTCTACCCACTCTGTTAATTCTCCTCCTCTACCCACTCTGTTAATTCTCCTCCTCTACCCACTCTGTTCATTCTCCTCCTCTACCCACTCTGTTCATTCTCCTCCTCTACCCACTCTGTTAATTATCCTCCTCTACCCACTCTGTTAATTCTCCTCCTCTACCCACTCTGTTCATTCTCCTCCTCTACACACTCTGTTAATTCTCCTCCTCTACCCACTCTGTTAATTCTCCTCCGCTACCCCACTCTGTTCATTCTCCTCCTCTACCCACTCTGTTAATTCTCCTCCTCTACCCACTCTGTTAATTCTCCTCCTCTACCCACTCTGTTCATTCTCCTCCTCTACCCACTCTGTTAATTCTCCTCCTCTACCCACTCTGTTAATTATCCTCCTCTATCCACTCTGTTAATTCTCCTCCTCTACCCACTCTGTTCATTCTCGCTCCTCTACCCACTCTGTTAATTCTCCTCCTCTACCCACCTGTTAATTCTCCTCCTCTACCCACTCTGTTCATTCTCCTCCTCTACTAACTCTGTTAATTCTCCTCCTCTACCCACTCTGTTAATTCTCCTCCTCTACCCACTCTGTTAATTCTCCTCCTCTACCCACTCTGTTAATTCTCCTCCTCTACCCACTCTGTTAATTCTCCTCCTCTACCCACACTGTTAATTCTCCTCCTCTACCCACTCTGTTCATTCTCCTCCTCTACCCACTCTGTTAATTCTCCTCCTCTACCCACTCTGTTAATTCTCCTCCTCTACCCACTCTGTTCATTCTCCTCCTCTACCCACTCTGTTCATTCTCCTCCTCTACCCACTCTGTTAATTCTCCTCCTCTACCCACTCTGTTAATTCTCCTCCTCTACCCACTCTGTTCATTCTCCTCCTCTACCCACTCTGTTCATTCTCCTCCACTACCCACTCTGTTAATTCTCCTCCTCTACCCACTCTGTTAATTCTCTCCCTTCTACCCACTCTGTTAATTCTCCTCCTCTAACCCACTCTGTTAATTCTCCTCCTCTACACACTCTGTTCATTCTCCTCCTCGACCCACTCTGTTAATTCTCATCCTCTACCCACTCTGTTCATTCTCCTCCTCTACCCACTCTGTTCATTCTCCTCCTCTACCCACTCTGTTAATTCTCCTCCTCTACCCACTCTGTTCATTCTCCTCCTCTACCCACTCTGTTCATTCATCCTCCTCTACCCACTCTGTTAATTCTCCTCCTCTACCCACTCTGTTAATTCTCCTCCTCTACCCACTCTGTTCATTCTCCTCCTCTACCCACTCTGTTAATTCTCCTCCTCTACCCACTCTGTTAATTCTCCTCCTTACCCACTCTGTTCATTCTCCTCCTGCTACCCACTCTGTTCATTCTCCTCCTCTACCCACTCTGTTAATTCTCCTCCACTACCCACTCTGTTAATTCTCCTCCTCTACCCACTCTGTTAATTCTCCTCCTCTACCCACTCTGTTAATTCTCCTCCTCTACCCACTCTGTTAATTCTCCTCCTCTACCCACTCTTTTAATTGTCCTCCTCTACCCACTCTGTTCATTCTCCTCCTCTACCCACTCTGTTCATTCTCCTCTCTACCCACTCTGTTAATTCTCCTCCTCTACCCACTCTGTTAATTCTCCTCCTCTACCCACTCTGTTAATTCTCCTCCTCTACCCACTCTGTTCATTCTCCTCCTCTACCCACTCTGTTAATTCTCCTCCTCTACCCACTCTGTTAATTCTCCTCCTCTACCCCACTCTGTTCATTTTCCTCCTCTACCCACTCTGTTAATTCTCCTCCTCTACCCACTCTGTTAATTCTCCTCCTCTACCCACTCTGTTAATTCTCCTCCTCTACCCACTCTTTTAATTCTCCTCCTCTACCCCACTCTGTTCATTCTCCTCCTCTACCCACTCTGTTCATTCTCCTCCTCTACCCACTCTGTTCATTCTCCTCCTCTACCCACTCTGTTAATTCTCCTCCTCTACCCACTCTGTTAATTCTCCTCCTCTACCCACTCTGTTCATTCTCCTCCTCTACCCACTCTGTTAATTCTCCTCCTCTACCCACTCTGTTAATTCTCCTCCTCTACCCACTCTGTTAATTCTCCTCCTCTACCCACTCTGTTCATTCTCCTCCTCTACCCACTCTGTTAATTCTCCTCCTCTACCCACTCTGTTAATTCTCCTCCTCTACCCACACTGTTAATTCTCCTCCTCTACACACTCTGTTCATTCTCCTCCTCTACCCACTCTGTTAATTCTCCTCCTCTACCCACTCTGTTAATTCTCCTCCTCTACCCACTCTGTTAATTCTCCTCCTCTACCCACTCTGTTCATTCTCCTCCTCTACCCACTCTGTTAATTCTCCTCCTCTACCCACTCTGTTAATTCTCCTCCTCTACCCACTCTGTTAATTCTCCTCCTCTACCCACTCTGTTTACCCACTCTGTTAATTCTCCTCCTCTACCCACTCTGTTAATTCTCCTCCTCTACCCACTCTGTTAATTCTCCTCCTCTACCCCACTCTGTTAATTCTCCTCCTCTACCCACTCTGTTAATTCTCCTCCTCTACCCACACTGTTAAATTCTCCTCCTCTACCCACTCTGTTCATTCTCCTCCTCTACCCACTCTGTTAATTCTCCTCCTCTACCCACTCTGTTAATTCTCCTCCTCTACCCACCTCTGGTTAATTCTCCTCCTCTACCCACTCTGTTCAATTCTCCTCCTCTACCCACTCTGTAATTCTCCTCCTCTACCCACTCTGTTAATTCTCCTCCTCTACCCACTCTGTTAATTCTCCTCCTCTACCCACTCTGTTAATTCTCCTCCTCTACCCACTCTGTTAATTCTCCTCCTCTAACCCACTCTGTTAATTCTCCTCCTCTACCCACTCTGTTAATTCTCCTCCTCTACCCACTCTGTTCATTCTCCTCCTCTACCCACCTGTTAATTCTCCTCCTCTACCCCTCTGTTAATTCTCCTCCTCTACCCACTCTGTTAATTCTCCTCCTCTACCCACTCTGTTAATTCTCCTCCTCTACCCACTCTGTTAATTCGCCTCCTCTACCCACTCTGTTAATTCTCCTCCTCTACCCACTCTTTAATTGTCCTCCTCTACCCACTCTGTTCATTCTCCTCCTCTACCCACTCTGTTCATTCTCCTCCTCTACCCACTCTGTTCATTCTCCTCCTCTACCCACTCTGTTAATTCTCCTCCTCTACCCACTCTGTTAATTCTCCTCCTCTACCCACTCTGTTAATTCTCCTCCTCTACCCACTCTGTTCATTCTCCTCCTCTACCCACTCTTGTAATTCTCCTCCTCTACCCACTCTGTTATTCTCCTCCTCTACCCACTCTGTTCATTCTCCTCCTCTACCCACTCTGTTAATTCTCCTCCTCTACCCACTCTGTTAATTCTCCTCCTCTACCCACTCTGTTAATTCTCCTCCTCTACCCACTCTTTTAATTCTCCTTCCTCTACCCACTCTGTTCATTCTCCTCCCTCTACCAACTCTGTTCATTCTCCTCCTCTACCCACTCTGTTCATTCTCCTCCTCTACCCACTCTGTTAATTCTCCTCCTCTACCCACTCTGTTAATTCTCCTCCTCTACCCACTCTGTTCATTCTCCTCCTCTACCCACTCTGTTAATTCTCCTCCTCTACCCACTCTGTTAATTCTCCTCCTCTACCACTCTGTTAATTCTCCTCCTCTACCCACTCTGTTCATTCTCCTCCTCTACCCACTCTGTTAATTCTCCTCCTCTACCCACTCTGTTAATTCTCCTCCTCTACCCACACTGTTAATTCTCCTCCTCTACCCACTCTGTTCATTCTCCTCCTCTACCCACTCTGTTAATTCTCCTCCTCTACCCACTCTGTTAATTCTCCTCCTCTACCCACTCTGTTAATTCTCCTCCTCTACCCACTCTATTCATTCTCCTCCTCTACCCACTCTGTTAATTCTCCTCCTCTACCCACTCTGTTAATTCTCCTCCTCTACCCACTCTGTTAATTCTCCTCCTCTACCCACTCTGTTAATTCTCCTCCTCTACCCACTCTGTTAATTCTCCTCCTCTACCCACACTGTTAATTCTCCTCCTCTACCCACTCTGTTAATTCTCCTCCTCTACCCCACTCTGTTAATTCTCCTCCTCTACCCACTCTGTTAATTCTCCTCCTCTTACCCACTCTGTTCATTCTCCTCCTCTACCCACTCTGTTCATTCTCCTCCTCTACCCACTCTGTTAATTCTCCTCCTCTACCCACTCTGTTAATTCTCCTCCTCTACCCACTCTGTTCATTCTCCTCCTCTACCCACTCTGTTCATTCTCCTCCACTACCCACTCTGTTAATTCTCCTCCTCTACCCACTCTGTTATTCTCCCCTTCTACCCACTCTGTTAATTCTCCTCCTCTACCCACTCTGTTAATTCTCCTCCTCTACCCACCTCTGTTAATTCTCCTCCTCTACCCACTCTGTTAATTTCTCCTCCTCTACCCACTCTGTTAATTCTCCTCCTCTACCCACTCTGTTCATTCTCCTCCTCTACCCACTCTGTTCATTCTCCTCCTCTACCCACTCTGTTAATTCTGCTCCTCTACCCACTCTGTTAATTCTCCTCCTCTACCCACTCTGTTAATTCTCCTCCTCTACCCACACTGTTAATTCTCCTCCTCTACCCACTCTGTTAATTCTCCTCCTCTACCCACTCTGTTAATTCTCCTCCTTCTACCCACTCTGTTAATTCTCCTCCTCTACCCACATCTGTTTCATTCTCCTCCTCTAACCCACTCTGTTCATTCTCCTCCTCTACCCACTCTGTTAATTCTCCTCCTCTACCCACTCTGTTAATTCTCCTCCTCTACCACTCTGTTCATTCTCCTCCTCTACCCACTCTGTTCATTCTCCTCCACTACCCACTCTGTTAATTCTCCTCCTCTACCCACTCTGTTAATTCTCCCCTTCTACCCACTCTGTTAATTCTCCTCCTCTACCCCACTCTGTTAATTCTCCTCCTCTACCCACTCTGTTAATTCTCCTCCTCTAACCCACTCTGTTAATTCTCCTCCTCTACCCACTCTGTTCATTCTCCTCCTCTACCCACTCTGTTCATTCTCCTCCTCTACCCACTCTGTTTAATTCTGCTCCTCTACCCACTCTGTTAATTCTCCTCCTCTACCCACTCTGTTAATTCTCCTCCTCTACCCACTCTGTTAATTCTCCTCCTCTACCCACTCTGTTAATTCTCCTCCTCTACCCACTCTGTTAATTCTCCTCCTCTACCCACTCTGTTAATTCTCCTCCTCTACCCACTCTGTTAATTCTCCTCCTCTACCCACTATGTTAATTCTCCTCCTCTACCCACTCTGTTAATTCTCCTCCTCTACCCACTCTGTTAATTCTCCTCCTCTACCCACTCTGTTAATTCTCCTCCTCTACCCACTCTGTTAATTCTCCTCCTCTACCCACTCTGTTCATTCTCCTCCTCTACCCACTCTGTTAATTATCCTCCTCTACCCACTCTGTTAATTATCCTCCTCTACCCACTCTGTTAATTATCCTCCTCTACCCACTCTGTTCATTCTCCTCCTCTACCACCTCTGTTAATTCTCCTCCTCTACCCACTCTGTTAATTATCCTCCTCTACCCACTCTGTTAATTATCCTCCTCTACCCACTCTGTTCATTCTCCTCCTCTAACCCACTCTGTTTAATTATCCTCCTCTAACCCACTCTGTTAATTATCCTCCTCTACCACTCTGTTCATTCTTCTCCTCTACCCACTCTGTTAATTCTCCTCCTCTAACCCACTCTGTTAATTATCCTCCTCTACCCACGTCTGTTAATTATCCTCCTCTACCCACTCTGTTAATTCTCCTCCTCTAACCCACTCTGTTAATTATCCTCCTCTAACCCTCTCTGTTAATTATCCTCCTCTACCACTCTGTTCATTCTCCTCCTCTACCCACTCTGTTAATTCTCCTCCTCTACCCACTCTGTTAATTCTCCTCCTCTACCCACTCTGTTAATTATCCTCCTCTAACCCTCTCTTTTAATTCTCCTCCTCTACCCACTCTGTTCATTCTCCTCCTCTACTCCACTCTGTTCATTCTCCTCCTCTACCCACTCTGTTAATTCTCCTCCTCTACCCACTACTGTTAATTCTCCCTCCTCTAACCCACTCTGTTCATTCTCCTCCTCTACCCACTCTGTTAATTCTCCTCCTCTACCCACTCTGTTAATTCTCCTCCTCTAACCCACTCTGTTAATTCTCCTCCTCTACCCACTCTGTTCATTCTCCTCCTCTACCCACTCTGTTAATTCTCCTCCTCTACCCACTCTGTTAATTCTCCTCCTCTACCCACATCTGTTAATTCTCCTCCTCTACCCACTCTGTTCATTCTCCTCCTCTACCCACTCTGTTAATTCTCCTCCTCTACCCACTCTGGTTAATTCTCCTCCTCTACCCACTCTGTTAATTCTCCTCCTCTACCCACTCTGTTCATTCTCCTCCTCTACCCACTCTGTTATTCTCCTCCTCTACCCATCTGTTAATTCTCCTCCTCTACCCAACTCTGTTAATTCTCCTCCTCTACCCACTCTGTTAATTCTCCTCCTCTACCCACTCTGTTAATTCTCCTCCTCTACCCACTTCTGTTAATTCTCCTCCTCTACCCACTCTGTTAATTCTCCTCCTCTACCCACTCTGTTAATTCCTCCTCCTCTACCCACTCTGTTCATTCTCCTCCTCTACCCACGCTGTTAATTCTCCTCCTCTACCCCACTGTTAATTCTCCTCTCCCACTCTGTTCATTCTCCTCCTCTACCCACTCTGTTAATTCTCCTCCTCTACCCACTCTGTTAATTCTCCTCCTCTACCCCTCTCTTATACACATCTCTCCTCTACCCACTCTGTTCATTCTCCTCCTCTACCCACTCTGTTAATTCTCCTCCTCTACCCACTCTGTTAATTCTCCTCTCTACCCACTCTGTTTAATTCTCCTCCTCTACCCACTCTGTTCATTCTCCTCCTCTACCCACTCTGTTAATTCTCCTCCACTACCCACTCTGTTAATTCTCCTCCTCTACCCACTCTGTTAATTCTCCTCCTCTACCCACTCTGTTAATTCTCCTCCTCTACCCACTCTTTTAATTGTCCTCCTCTACCCACTCTGTTCATTCTCCTCCTCTACCCACTCTGTTCATTCTCCTCCTCTACCCACTCTGTTCATTCCTCCTCCTCTACCCACTCTGTTAATTCTCCTCCTCTACCCACTCTGTTAATTCTCCTCCTCTACCCACTCTGTTAATTCTCCTCCTCTACCCACTCTGTTCATTCTCCTCCTCTACCCACTCTGTTAATTCTCCTCCTCTACCCACTCTGTTAATTCTCCTCCTCTACCCACTCTGTTCATTCTCCTCCCTCTACCCACTCTGTTAATTCTCCTCCTCTACCCACTCTGTTAATTCTCCTCCTCTACCCACTCTGTTAATTCTCCTCCTCTACCCACTCTTTTAATTCTCCTCCTCTACCCACTCTGTTCATTCTCCTCCTCTACCCCCGTCATTCTCCTCCTCTACCCACTCTGTTCATTCTCCTCCTCTACCCACTCTGTTAATTCTCCTCCTCTACCCACTCTGTTAATTCTCCTCCTCTACCCACTCTGTTAATTCTCCTCCTCTACCCACTCTGTTAATTCTCCTCCTCTACCCACTCTGTTAATTCTCCTCTCTACCCACTCTGTTAATTCTCCTCCTCTACCCACTCTGTTCATTCTCCTCCCTCTACCCACTCTGTTAATTCTCCTCCTCTACCCACTCTGTTAATTCTCCTCCTCTACCCACACTGTTATTCTCCTCCTCTACCCCACTCTGTTCATTCTCCTCCTCTACCCACTCTGTTAATTCTCCTCCTCTACCCACTCTGTTAATTCTCCTCCTCTACCCACCCTGTTAATTCTCCTCCTCTACCCACTCTGTTCATTCTCCTCCTCTACCCACTCTGTTAATTCTCCTCCTCTACCCACTCTGTTAATTCTCCTCCTCTACCCACTCTGTTAATTCTCCTCCTCTACCCACTCTGTTAATTCTCCTCCTCTACCCACTCTGTTATTCTCCTCCTCTACCCACTCTGTTAATTCTCCTCCTCTACCCACTCTGTTAATTCTCCTCCTCTACCCACTCTGTTAATTCTCCTCCTCTACCCACTCTGTTCATTCTCCTCCTCTACCCACTCTGTTTAATTCTCCTCCTCTACCCACTCTGTTAATTCTCCTCCTCTACCCACTCTGTTAATTCTCCTCCTCTACCCACTCTGTTCATTCTCCTCCTCTACCCACTCTGTTAATTCTCCTCCATACCCCATCTGTTAATTCTCCTCCTCTACCCACTCTGTTAATTCTCCTCCTCTACCCACTCTGTTAATTCTCCTCCTCTACCCACTCTTTTAATTGTCCTCCTCTACCCACTCTGTTCATTCTCCTCCTCTACCCACTCTGTTCATTCTCCTCCTCTACCCACTCTGTTAATTCTGCTCCTCTACCCACTCTGTTAATTCTCCTCCTCTACCCACTCTGTTAATTCTCCTCCTCTACCCACTCTGTTAATTCTCCTCCTCTACCCACTCTGTTAATTCCTCCTCCTCTACCCACTCTGTTAATTCTCCTCCTCTACCCCTCTGTTAATTCTCCTCCTCTACCACTCTGTTAATTCTCCTCCTCTACCCACTCTGTTAATTCTCCTCTTCTACCCACTATGTTAATTCTCCTCCTCTACCCACTCTGTTAATTCTCCTCCTCTACCCACTCTGTTAATTCTCCTCCTCTACCCACTCTGTTCATTCTCCTCCTCTACCCACTCTGTTAATTCTCCTCCTCTACCCACTCTGGTTTAATTATCCTCTCTACCCACTCTGTTCATTCTCCTCCTCTACCCACTGCTGTTAATTCTCCTCCTCTACCCACTCTGTTAATTATCCTCCTCTACCCACTCTGTTAATTATCCTCCTCTACCCACTCTGTTCATTCTCCTCCTCTACCCACTCTGTTAATTATCCTCCTCTACCCACTCTGTTAATTATCCTCCTCTACCCACTCTGTTCATTCTTCTCCTCTACCCACTCTGTTAATTCTCCTCCTCTACCCACTCTGTTAATTATCCTCCTCTACCCACTCTGTTAATTATCCTCCTCTACCCACTCTGTTAATTCTCCTCCTCTACCCACTCTGTTAATTATCCTCCTCTACCCTCTCTGTTAATTATCCTCCTCTACCCACTCTGTTCATTCTCCTCCTCTACCCACTCTGTTAATTCTCCTCCTCTACCCACTCTGTTAATTCTCCTCCTCTACCCACTCTGTTAATGATCCTCCTCTACCCTCTCTTTTAATTCTCCTCCTCTTACCCCAGCTCTGTTTCATTCCTCCTCCTCTAACCCACCTCTGTTCATTCTCCTCCTCTACCCACTCTGTTATTCTCCTCCTCTACCCACTCTGTTAATCTCCCTCTCTACCCACCTCTGTCAGTCTCCTCCTCTACCCACTCTGTTAATTCTCCTCCTCTACCCACTCTGTTAATTCTCCTCCTCTACCCACTCTGTTAATTCTCCTCCTCTACCCACTCTGTTAATTCTCCTCCTCTACCCACTCTGTTCATTCTCCTCCTCTACCCACTCTGTTAATTCTCCTCCTCTACCCACATCTGTTAATTCTCCTCCTCTACCCACACTGTTAATTCTCCTCCTCTACCCACTCTGTTCATTCTCCTCCCTCTACCCACTCTGTTAATTCTCCTCCTCTACCCACTCTGTTAATTCTCCCTCCTATACCCCACTCTGTTCATTCTCCTCCTATACCCACTCTGTTAATTCTCCTACTCTACCCACTCTGTTAATTCTCCTCCTCTACCCACTCTGTTAATTCTCCTCCTCTACCCACTCTGTTCATTCTCCTCTCTACCCACTCTGTTAATTACTCCTCCTCTACCCACTCTTGTTAATCTCCTCCTCTACCCACTCTGTTAATTCCCTCCTCTACCCACTCTGTTCATTCTCCTCCTCTACCCCACTCTGTTAATTCTCCTCCTCTACCCACACTGTTAATTCTCCTCCTCTACCCACTCTGTTCATTCTCCTCCTCTACCCACTCTGTAATTTCCTCCTCTACCCACTCTGTTAATTCTCCTCCTCTACCCACTCTGTTAATTCTCCTCCTCTAACCACTCTGTTCATTCTCCTCCTCTACCCACCTCTGTTAATTCTCCTCCTCTACCCACTCTGTTAATTCTCCTCCTCTACCCACTCTGTTTAATTCTCCTCCTCTACCCACTTCTGTTCCATTCTCCTCCTCTACCCACTCTGTTAATTCTCCTCCACTACCCACTCTGTTAATTCTCCTCCTCTACCCACTCTGTTAATTCTCCTCCTCTACCCACTCTGTTAATTCTCCTCCTCTACCCACTCTTTTAATTGTCCTCCTCTACCCACTCTGTTCATTCTCCTCCTCTAACCCACTCTGTTCATTCTCCTCCTCTACCCACTCTGTTCATTCTCCTCCTCTACCCACTCTGTTAATTCTCCTCCTCTACCCACTTCTGTTAATTCTCCTCCTCTACCCACTCTGTTAATTCTCCTCCTCTACCCACTCTGTTCATTCTCCTCCTCTACCCACTCTGTTAATTCTCCTCCTCTACCCACTCTGTTAATTCTCCTCCTCTACCCACTCTGTTCATTCTCCTCCTCTACCCACTCTGTTAATTCTCCTCCTCTACCCACTCTGTTAATTCTCCTCCTCTACCCACTCTGTTAATTCTCCTCCTCTACCCCACTCTTTTAATTCTCCTCCTCTACCCACTCTGTTCATTCTCCTCCTCTACCCACTCTGTTCATTCTCCCTCCTCTACCCACTCTGTTTCATTCTCCTCCTCTACCCACTCTGTTAATTCTCCTCCTCTACCCACTCTGTTAATTCTCCTCCTCTACCCACTCTGTTAATTCTCCTCCTCTACCACTCTGTTAATTCTCCTCCTCTACCCACTCTGTTAATTCTCGCCTCCTCTACCACTCTGTTAATTCGCATCCTCTACCCACTCGTTTATCTCTCCTCGACCCACTCTGTTCATCATCTACCGTAGATTCATTCTCCTCCTCTACCCACTCTGTTTAATATCCTCCTCCTCTACCCAATCTGTTAAATTCTCCTCCTCTACCCACACTGTTTTAATTCTCTCCTCTACCCACTCTGTTCATTCTCCTCCTCTACCCAGCGCTGTTAATTCTCCTCCTCTACCCACATCGTTAATTCTCCTCCTCTACCCACCCTGTTAATTCTCCCCTCTACCCACTCTGTTCATTCTCCTCCTCTACCACTCTGTTATTCTCCTCCTCTAACCCACTCTGTAATCTCCTCCTCTACCCACTCTGTTAATTCTCCTCCTACTACCCTCTGTTAATTCTCCTCCTCTACCACCCCTCTGTTCATTCTCCTCCTCTCCACTTCTGTTAATTCTCCTCCTCTACCCACTCTGTTAATTCTCCTCCTCTACCACTCTGTTTAATTCTCCTCCTCTACCCCCACTCTGTTAATTCTCCTCCTCTACCCACTCTGTTAATTCTCCTCCTCTACCCACTCTGTTAATTCTCCTCCTCTACCCACTCTGTTCATTCTCCTCCTCTACCCACTCTGTTAATTCTCCTCCACTACCCACTCTGTAATTCTCCTCCTCTACCCACTCTGTTAATTCTCCTCCTCTACCCACTCTGTTAATTCTCCTCCTCTACCCACTCTTTTAATTGTCCTCCCTCTACCCACTCTGTTCATTCTCCTCCTCTACCCACTCTGTTCATTCTCCTCCTCTACCCACTCTGTTCATTCTCCTCCTCTAACCCATTCTCTCCTCTACCCTCTGTTAATTCTCCTCCTCTACCCACTCTGTTAATTCTCCTCCTCTACCCACTCTGTTAATTCTCCTCCTCTACCCACTCTGTTCATTCTCCTCCTCTACCCACTCTGTTAATTCTCCTCCTCTACCCACTCTGTTAATTCTCCTCCTCTACCCACTCTGTTCATTCTCCTCCTCTACCCACTCTGTTAATTCTCCTCCTCTACCCACTCTGTTAATTCTCCTCCCTCTACCCACTCTGTTAATTCTCCTCCTCTACCCACTCTGTTAATTCTCCTCCTCTACCCACTCTGTTCATTCTCCTCCTCTACCCACTCTGTTAATTCTCCTCCTCTACCCACTCTGTTAATTCTCCTCCTCTACCCACACTGTTAATTCTCCTCCTCTACCCACTCTGTTCATTCTTCCTCCTCTACCCACTCTGTTAATTCTCCTCCTCTACCCACTCTGTTAATTCTCCTCCTCTACCCACCCTGTTAATTCTCCTCCTCTACCCACTCTGTTCATTCTCCTCCTCTACCCACTCTGTTAATTCTCCTCCTCTACCCACTCTGTTAATTCTCCTCCTCTACCCACTCTGTTAATTCTCCTCCTCTACCCACTCTGTTAATTCTCCTCCTCTACCCACTCTGTTAATTCTCCTCCTCTACCCACACTGTTAATTCTCCTCCTCTACCCACTCTGTTCATTCTCCTCCTCTACCCACTCTGTTAATTCTCCTCCTCTACCCACTCTGTTAATTCTCCTCCTCTACCCACTCTGTTAATTCTCCTCCTCTACCCACTCTGTTAATTCTCCTCCTCTACCCACTATGTTAATTCTCCTCCTCTACCCACTCTGTTAATTCTCCTCCTCTACCCACTCTGTTAATTCTCCTCCTCTACCCACTCTGTTAATTCTCCTCCTCTACCCACTATGTTAATTCTCCTCCTCTACCCACTCTGTTAATTCTCCTCCTCTACCCACTCTGTTAATTATCCTCCTCTACCACTCTGTTAATTATCCTCCTCTACCCACTCTGTTAATTATCCTCCTCTACCCACTCTGTTCATTCTCCTCCTCTACCCACTCTGTTAATTCTCCTCCTCTACCCACTCTGTTAATTATCCTCCTCTACCCACTCTGTTAATTATCCTCCTCTACCCACTCTGTTCATTCTCCTCCTCTACCCACTCTGTTAATTATCCTCCTCTACCCACTCTGTTAATTATCCTCCTCTACCCACTCTGTTCATTCTCCTCCTCTACCCACTCTGTTAATTCTCCTCCTCTACCCACTCTGTTAATTATCCTCCTCTACCCACTCTGTTAATTATCCTCCTCTACCCACTCTGTTAATTCTCCTCCTCTACCCACTCTGTTAATTATCCTCCTCTACCCACTCTGTTAATTATCCTCCTCTACCCACTCTGTTCATTCTCCTCCTCTACCCACTCTGTTAATTCTCCTCCTCTACCCACTCTGTTAATTATCCTCCTCTACCCACTCTGTTAATTATCCTCCTCTACCCACTCTGTTCATTCTCCTTCTCTACCCACTCTGTTAATTCTCCTCCTCTACCCACTCTGTTCATTCTTCTCCTCTACCCACTCTGTTCATTCTCCTCCACTACCCACTCTGTTAATTCTCCTCCTCTACCCACTCTGTTAATTCTCCTCCTCTACCCACTCTGTTAATTCTCCTCCTCTACCCACTCTGTTCATTCTCCTCCTCTACCCACTCTGTTAATTCTCCTCCACTACCCACTCTGTTCATTCTCCTCCACTACCCACTCTGTTAATTCTCCTCCTCTACCCACTCTGTTCATTCTCCTCCTCTACCCACTCTGTTCATTCTCCTCCTCTACCCACTCTGTTAATTCTCCTCCACTACCCACTCTGTTAATTCTCCTCCACTACCCACTCTGTTAATTCCCCCTCCTTTTTTATTTATTTAACCTTTATTTAACCAGGTAGGTCAGTTGAGAACAAGTTCTCATTTACAACTGCGACCTGGCCAATATAAAGCAAAGCAGTGTGAAAAAAAACAACAACACATAGTTACAGATGGGATAAACAAACATACAGTCAATAACACAATATATAAATCTGTATACAGTGTGTGCAAATGAAGTAAGGAGGTAAGGCAATAAATAGGCCAATAGTGACGAAGTCATTACAATTGAGCAAATTACACTGGAGTGATAGATGTGCAGATGGGGATGTGCAAGTAGAAATACTACTTTTTCCAATGGTCACTGCACTGCTCTGGCATCCCCACAACCCTAACTATATCCCTGGCATCCCCACAAAACTAACAATGGCATCCCCACAACCCTAACTATATCCCTGGCATCCCCACAAAACTAACAATGGCATCCCCACAACCCTAACCCTAATCCTAGCATCCCAATAACCCTAATCCTAAACCCTGGCATCCCCACAATCCTAACCCTAACCCTGGCATCCCCATAACCCAGACCCTGGCATCCCCATAACCCTAACCCTGGCATCCCAACAATCCTAACCCTGACATCCCCATAACCCTAACCCTGGCATCCCCGTAACCCTGACCATGGCATCCCCATAACCCAGACCCTGGCATCCCCATAACCCTGACCCTGGCATCCCCATAACCCTGACCATGGTATCCCCATAACCATAACCCAGACCCTGGAATCACCATAAACCTGACCCTGGCATCCCCGTAACCCTGACCCTGGTATCCCCATAACCCTGACCCAGACCCTGGCATCCTCATAACCCTAACCCTATACATGGCATCCCCATAACCCTAACCCTATCCATGGCCTCCCCATAACCCTATCCATGGCATCCCCATAACCATATCTATGGCATCCCCATAACCCTATCCATGGCATCCCCATAACCCTAACCCAGACCCTGGCATCCCCATAACCCTGACCCTGGCAACCCCATAACCCAGACCCTATCCCTGGCATCCCCATAACCCTGACCCTGGCATCCCCATAACCCAGACCCTGGCATCCCCATAACCCTGACCCTGGCATCCCCATAACCCCAACCCAGACCCAGGCATCCCCATAACGCTAACCCAGACCCTGGCATCCCCATAACCCAGACCCTGACCCTGGCATCCCCATAACCCTAACCCTATCCATGGCATCCCCATAACCCTGACCCTGGCAACCCCATAACCCAGACCCTATCCCTGGCATCACCATAACCCTGACCCTGGCATCCCCATAACCCAGACCCTGGCATCCCCATAACCCTGACCCTGGCATCCCCATAACCCCAACCCAGACCCTGGCATCCCCATTAACCCTAACCCAGACCCTGGCATCCCCATAACCCAGACCCTGACCCTGGCATCCCCATAACCCTAACCCTATCCATGGCATCCCCATAACCCTGACCCTATCCATGGCATCCCCATAACCCTAACCCTATCCATGGCATCCCCATAATCCTAACCCAGACCCTGGCATCACATAGATCTGTTTCGTCAGACAGACTTACACAACTCTAGATGTGTCTAAAGATTGAGTTCTAATTCACCTGCTCAGACGGTGTAATAGACCTGACACATTGCTATAGCATATGATGTGGTTAGCTGATATGTAAAATACCTATCCAGGCATAGTAAGTTCAGGCATGTGTCAACAACACTTGGGACAGTGGAATGCACCCTATGTGTTGAGGTTAGATGGGGAGCTGTGTATAGCATGGCCTGACAGACTGGCTGCCATAACAAACACCCCCTTGGCTCCTGTGATGTGGACCAAGCGCAGGACAAACATCAAACATTCTGCTTCGTGGAAAACTGACTGAACTTCAAAGGAGTCAAGCTGATTAGAGTTAAGTGACAATGAGTTAGAGATGAGAGGAGGTCTTGAATGGGGCTCTATACTCACAGTGGAGAGATGACAAGGCTGTATATTATCTGAGAGTTTATATTACCATCTAGCCACGAAGAAAAGAATTGCAATAATGATTTGAACTCTCTACACATTCCTTAACCATTTTCCTAATCCTACTCCAAACCAGAGAACATCTGGAGGATTGTCACCTCTCCCGTGTTTCATCCTGGTGATTGTCTGGCTCTCCACCAGAAACGTCCCTTCTCAGCCGGCCATGCCGGAATCTGAGCCCCTATTTTGTGGGGCCCAACCCTCCTCCAGAGGGTTAATAAATGAACTTACCATTTACAACACTCCACCAACTACCGGATCTCAGACTCTTTTCATGTTTCCCCCCTCAGGCCGGTGGTTCCTGGTCCTCACGCCTCCCCTGGACATCGATGGGTCCCCTGCCCACCCCCCCTTCCCCTGCCCATACAGGGTCCCCTGCCCATCGGCTTCAGGATTTGGGAGGGGGGGGGGGGTACTGTCACGCCTACTCCCGTTCCCTCTCTCCGGTGCTTGACGTCGCCGGTCTCCTAACCACTGCCGGTTTTGGCAACCATCATTACGCACACCTGCTCCCCATCATTACGCACACCTGCTCCCCATCATTACACCCACCTGGACTTCATCAGTACCTTGATTACTTCCCCTTTATTTAGCCTCAGTCTTCAGGCAGTATTAGTTATGTTCAGTACGCTTCTCCTGTTTTGTTTATCTGCCTTATTCTTATTATTAAACTCACTTTCTTCACCTGCTTCCTGACTCCCAGTGTATACGTTACAGGGGTTGAGTTAAGGTATAGTGGGTGAGGGGTTGTTTGGTGGGCAGGTCTTTAGTCATCAGAGGGACTTGGGCCTTCAGTCAGAGAGCATGATAGAACATCAACAGTGCTGGTCTCTGCTACAGAGAGGCCAAACAGGTTCCGTCTTCCCCTGCCTGTGATGTGAAATCCCTGGGATAGACTAGGGTCCTGTCCAGTGGGTAAGGCCCTGCAATAGACTAGGGTCCTGTCCAGGGGGTAAGGCCCTGTGATAGACTAGTGTCCTGTCCAGGGGGTAAGACCCTGTGATAGACTGGTGTCCTGTCCAGGGGGCAAGGCCCTGCAATAGACTAGTGTCCTGTCCAGGGGGTAAGGCCCTGTGATAGAATAGTGTCCTGTCCAGGGGGTGTAGTTGTACATCAAGCTGCCTCACGCTACAGAAACAGGAGATGGACTTCTGCTCCTATGAGCTGTTCTGGCTCACACCAAGCCACCAAACCAAACCATTCAAGGTTACTGACCAACATAATATGTGGGCATTTGATTGAATGAATGATGACTGGGCTTCAGCAACGTGGTACCACATACAACATGGATATTTAGTTGCAGATGCCATATTAACCAGTTAACTAGGGGCGGCAGGGTAGCCTAGTGGTTAGAGCATTGGACTAGTAACCGGAAGGTTAAAGGTTCCAACCCCTGAGCTGACAAGGTACAAATCTGTCGTTCTGCCCCTGAACAGGCAGTTAACCCACTGTTCCTAGGCCGTCATTGAAAATAAGAATATGTTCTTAACTGATTTGCCTAGTTAAATAAAGGTAAAAAAAAAACTTACAGGAAGTTTCTCCTGAGCACAGAGCAGAGGCTCACATTCCAAAGGTTATAGAGGAGAATTCCCTGTTGCCCCATCCCAGTTACTGACGTATCTCACTGCTCCAGACTGTCTATGGAAAATACTCTATAGATGTCATATTTTTTTACCCTCCTCACTTCAGCACCAACCAGTGAGGTCCTCTATGAATGCCTATTAAGCATGCTAGTAGATACCATAGACCTCCAGTCAACCCTCTGTCGCTAGTTGGGATTGGCTAGCGAAACTACCTACAGTGGGGAGAACAAGTATTGTATACACTGCCGATTTAGCAGGTTTTCCTACTTACAAAGCATGTAGAGGGCTGTAATTTTTTTTATCTTAGGTACACTTCAACTGTGAGAGACAGAATCTAAAACAAAAATCCATAAAATCACATTGTAGGATTTTTAAGTAATTAATTAGCATTTTATTGCATTTTATTGCAGTGCATCAAATACTTGTTCTCCCCACTGTATATACTGGACACAGAGACATAAAAATGGTATTCACAAGTTCATCTGACTCTGGGGAAGTAGAAAAATTGCCTCTTTGCCTTTTTCGCCAAAATCCTTTCAAGAGAACGACGGCCATGGTGAATTAGCCGCCTAAAGTCGATTAACACACTGGTGTGTCAATCTAAGTAACATAATAAAATAATCCCCATCAAAATCCTAGAGATGCATTGGATGCGTCTCAATCCACATCTGAGGTGAAAGGTGACAGAGCCAGAGTGGTGTTTGTCAGACCAGGAGACATCCCATCTGAGGTGAAAGGTGACAGAGCCAGGGTGGTGTTTGTCAGACCAGGAGACATCCCATCTGAGGTGAAAAGTGACAGAGCACTAGTGGTGTTTGTCAGACCAGGAGACATACCATCTGAGGTGAAAGGTGACAGTGCCAGAGTGGTGTTTGTCAGACCAGGAGACATCCCATCTGAGGTGAAAGGTGACAGAGCCAGAGTGGTGTTTGTCAGACCAGGAGACATCCCATCTGAGGTGAAAGGTGACAGAGCCAGAGTGGTGTTTGTCAGACCAGGAGACATCCCATCTGAGGTGAAAGGTGACAGAGCCAGGGTGGTGTTTGTCAGACCAGGAGACATCCCATCTGAGGTGAAAGGTGACAGAGCACTAGTGGTGTTTGTTAGACCAGGAGACATCCCATCTGAGGTGAAAGGTGACAGAGCACTAGTGGTGTTTGTTAGACCAGGAGACATCCCATCTGAGGTGAAAGGTGACAGAGCCAGAGTGGTGTTTGTCAGACCAGGAGAGATCCACATCTGAGGTGAAAGGTGACAGAGCCAGGGTGGTGTTTGTCAGACCAGGAGACATCCCATCTGAGGTGAAAGGTGACAGAGCACTAGTGGTGTTTGTTAGACCTGGAGACATCCCATCTGAGGTGAAAGGTGACAGAGCCAGGGTGGTGTTTGTCAGACCAGGAGACATCCCATCTGAGGTGAAAGGTGACAGTGCCAGAGTGCTGTTTGTCAGACCAGGAGACATCCCATCTGAGGTGAAAGGTGACAGAGCCAGAGTGGTGTTTGTCAGACCAGGAGACATCCCATCTGAGGTGAAAGGTGACAGAGCCAGAGTGGTGTTTGTCAGACCAGGAGACATGCCGAAATATTGGTCTTCTCACGAAAACATCTGTAACGTCCAAACGGTTTGACCTACGACCTATTATGACCACTCCACGGAAAGGGTGGACTATCACAAACACGATGGTGTTCTCCGTTCAGCTCAGCAACCCTCACAGGTGTCATTGGACTTGTCTGAAGGTAATCGGTACCGGTCTAAAAAAATAGATATGAAAGTACAATGTAAATGTAGTTTAGTTCAAACCAAAAAGAGATGTTACATTTTTGTGCAAAAACACAAACACTTCTTAATTAAGCTGTGTTGTATCTCCTAGATATAGGAAAAACACTTTTAACCATGATTCCTTATGATTTATTTTTTGCCTTTTATGTTATGTGATGTTCAATGCATTTCTATGAGCTATAGTAGAAAGGCTAAATTCCATATTTTATCAAATCATTATTGTATATATCTATTTTTTTATAATTACAGGGGTCCTAAAATTCCAAATCAAATAGCTAAATGATTTATGGTATGACCCCCCCCCCCTAATGTTTTTGTTTGTTGATTGTTGTGAAGGCATTTAGAGTTGAGGTCGAACTTAAGTCAACGGGAGCTGTGAAGTTTTAAAAGCGCATCATTAAAAGTTACACTTGATTGCTCCAATTGACTCTGAAATAGTTTCCATTTGTAATGCCTTATAACAGATTGCATTGACCCATTTTTTCCAAAAGGAGCAATCCAGCTAGCTAGACAAACTTTTTAGTCAGTTTTATTTTATTTTACTAGGCAAGTCAGTTAAGAACAAATTCTTATTTTCAATGACAGCCTAGGAACAGGGGGTTAACTGCCTGTTCAGGGGCAGAACGACAGATTTGTACCTTGTCAGCTCAGGGATTTGAACTTGCAACCTTCCGGTGACTAGTCCAATGCTCTAACCACTAGGCTACCCTGCCTCCCCGGTGATACAAAGAGTGAGATTCAGAGATTCAAAGTGTTTAATAGTCACATGTACAGGTTTTAATAGTCACATGTACAGGTTTTAATAGTCACATGTACAGGTTTTAATAGTCACATGTACAGGGGTGGGGGTGTGACTGCAGGGTTCAGTGTTTAACAGTCACAGTCACATGTACAGGGGTGGAGGTGTGACTGCAGGGTTCAGTGTTTAATAGTCACATGTACAGGGGTGGGGGTGTGACTGCAGGGTTCAGTGTTTAACAGTCACAGTCACATGTACAGGGGTGGAGGTGTGACTGCAGGGTTCAGTGTTTAATAGTCACATGTACAGGGGTGGGGGTGTGACTGCAGGGTTCAGTGTTTAATAGTCACATGTACAGGGTTTAATAGTCACATGTACAAGGTTTAATAGTCACATGTACAGGGTTGGAGGTGTGACTGCAGGGTTCAGTGTTTAATAGTCACATGTACAGGGTTTAATAGTCACATGTACAGGGTTTAATAGTCACATGTACAAGGTTTAATAGTCACATGTACAGGGTTGGAGGTGTGACTGCAGGGTACAGTGAATATCTTAGGCTCCAACATGCAGGACTATGTGAAATAAATAATTAAAATGGTCATAAAAATATACAATATAAATACAAATATACAATATAAATATAAATATATCAAATAAAAATAAAAATATAATATGAATATAAATATACAATATAAATATATAATATGAATATAAATATACAATATAAATATACAATATGAATATAAATATACAATATAAATATACAATATAAATATATAATATGAATATAAATATACAATATAAATATACAATATAAATATACAATATGAATATAAATATACAATATAAATAAACAATATAAATATACAATATAAATATACAATATAAATATACAATATAAATATATAATATGAATATAAATATACAATATAAATAAACAATATAAATATACAATATGAATATAAATATACAATATAAATATACAATATGAATATAAATATACAATATAAATATACAATATGAATATAAATATACAATATAAATATATAATGTGAATATAAATATACAATATAAATATATAATATGAATATAAATATACAATATAAATAAACAATATAAATATACAATATGAATATAAATATACAATATAAATATATAATGTGAATATAAATATACAATATAAATATATAATATGAATATAAATATACAATATAAATATATAATATAAATATACAATATAAATATACAATATAAATATACAATATAAATATATAATATGAATATAAATATACAATATAAATATATAATGTGAATATAAATATACAATATAAATATACAATATAAATAAAAATATATCAAATAAAAATAAATATATAATATGAATATAAATATACAATATAAATATACAATATAAATATATAATATGAATATAAATATACAATATAAATATATAATATGAATATAAATATACAATATAAATATACAATATAAATATACAATATAAATATATAATGTGAATATAAATATACAATATAAATATACAATATGAATATAAATATACAATATAAATATACAATATGAATATAAATAAACAATATAACTAAAATAAATATCTAATATGAATATAAATATACAATATAAATATACAATATGAATATAAATAGCACTATAAACATCCTAACTGTAGCAGTGATTAATAAATAAATGTCTAGCATGACAATTGAAGGGGTGGGGGGGACCAAGTGAAATAAAAACAATACAAATGATTTTTCATAATAAATAATAAATGATACACATACAGTACTGCCTGTGTCTGAGTGATGGAAGCAGGAAGAACAGGGAGTGGTTAACGAGGTCCCTGATGATCTTCTTGGCCTTCCTGAGACACCTGGTGTTGTAGGTGTCCTGTAGGGCAGGCAGTGTGCACCCAATGGTCCATTTCGGCGGCACGTATCAGCCTATGAAGAGCCTTGCGGTCCACGGGAGGTGGAGTTTACGTACCAGGCTGTGATGCAGCCCGACAGTATGCTCTCGATGGTGCTCCTGTAGAACACTGTGAGGGGGTCCTTGGGGACAGACTGCATTTCTTCAGCATCCTGAGGTTGAAGAGTTGCTGTCGTGCCTTCTTCACCGTGGTGTCCATGTGGTAAGACCATTTCAGCTTCTCGGTGGACGTGTACGCCGAGGAATTTAAAGTTATTGATGGGGGCGTGTCCAGCCTGGTTCCTCCTGAAGTCCACAACGAGCTCCTTTGTTTTGGTAACGTTGAGGGAGAGGTTGTTTACCTGGCACCACGCCGTCAGAGTGCCTCACACCTCCCTGTAGGCTGTCTGGTCATTGTTGGTATCAGGCCTACTAATGTCGTGTCATCAGTGAACTTGAAGGAGTTGGAGCTGTGTGAGACCACGCAGTCGTGGGTATACAGAGCCATTATAGCATGGCACTCCATTCCATCTTATATTGCTAAAATGAACAGCAAACCTGGTTTCAAAAAACAGATAAAGCAACACCTCATGACACAATGCCTCTCCTCTATTTGACCTAGATAGTTTGTGTGTATGTATTGATACGTAGGTTACTTGTCCCTTTTAAAAAATATATGTAGTTCTGTCCTTGAGCTGTTCTTGTCTATTAATGTTCTGTATTATGTTTCATGTTCTGTGTGGAACCCCAGGAAGAGTAGCTGCTGCTTTTACAACAACTAATGGGGGATCCTAATAATATAACTAGAATACAGGAAATACTGGAGGAGATGCACCCTTGTGGGGCCCCCATGTTAAGAATCAGTGCCTACCTTAGGGCAGCCCATCAGGAAGTCCAGGATCCAGTTACATAGGGAGGAGTTCAGACCCAGGCACTATGCTATTATATTATTTTTAGGAATCCGGTGACTGAGTCGGCGTATTCATTGATGTTATCTCCCAAAGCAACTCAGAACATATTCCAGTCCACATGATCAAAACAGTCTTGGAGCGTCAATTCAACGCTGTACAGACCTGACCACCGGAACTTCCCATTTGAGTTTTTGTTTGTAGGCGGGAAGATGAAGAAAGATGGAGTCATGGTCGGATTTGCCGAAGAAGGACGGGAGAGGGCCTTATACCCGTGTCAAAAAGACGTGTAGCAGTGGTCAAGAGTAGAATTTCAACAAATTAGACAGTCGATGTGTTGGTAATAATTTGGGAGCTCGGTTCTCAAATTACTTTTTGAGAACTTTTACTGCCTCTGAGAATGCAGTCTCCAGTTTGTTCAGGGTCAGTTGAAATACAACAATGAAGATCTTTGAGAGCCTTTTTGGTGTCGGTCTGAGGCGCCACGGCGATAATCCCTGAGAACTCTTTTGGGAAGGTAAAAAGAGCAACAAGTCGTGGGAGCAGAACCTCTCAGGTTCCTGTACGTTTCCTTCGTCGCACCATGTGTTGTTGGTCATAAAGCAGAACCCACCACCTTTGTTCTTGGCAGAGCCTACTTCCTATCTGCTAGAAAACTGTAAAACCCACTGGTTATATATAATCAGTCTGGATCTCGGAGGAAAGACAAGTCTCAGAAAAACAAAGTATGTTGCAGGATCTGATGTCCCTCTGGAACATCCCAGCGTAGGGAGAGAAGCTATAAAGCTTGGGAGCGTAAACCAGATGCCACAATAAACCCTCCCCCTACAGGGAACAGAGGTGCTGTTCCTATATATCCCCCCTACCCCCTCCTCTACAGGGAACAGTGGTGCTGTTCCTAATGACCCCCCACCACCCCCCTCCTCTACAGGGAACAGAGGTGCTGTTCCTAATGACCCACCACCACCCCCCTCCTCTACAGGAACCAAAGGTGCTGTTCCTAATGACCCACCCTACCCCCTCCTCTACAGGGAACAAAGGTGCTGTTCCTAATGACCCACCCTATCCCCTCCTCTACAGGGAACAGAGGTGCTGTTCCTATATATCCCCCCTAACCCCCTCCTCTACAGGGAACAGTGGTGCTGTTCCTAATGACCCCCCACCACCCCCCTCCTCTACAGGGAACAGAGGTGCTGTTCCTAATGACCCACCACCCTACCCCCCTCCTCTACAGGGAACAGAGGTGCTGTTCCTAATGACCCCCCCCTTACCCCCTCCTCTACAGGAAACAAAGGTGCTGTTCCTAATGACCCACCCTACCCCCTCCTCTACAGGGAACAAAGGTGCTGTTCCTAATGACCCACCCTACCCCCACCTCTACAGGGAACAGAGGTGCTGTTCCTAATGACCCCCCACCACCCCCCTCCTCTACAGGGAACAAAGGTGCTGTTCCTAATGACCCACCCTACCCCCTCCTCTACAGGGAACAGAGGGGCTGTTCCTAATGATCCCCACGACCCCCCTCCTCTACAGGGAACACAGGTGCTGTTCCTAATGACCCCCCACCACCCCTTTCCTCTACAGGGAACAGAGGTGCTGTTCCTAATGACCCCCCCTACCCCCTCCTCTACAGAGAACAGAGGTGCTGTTCCTAATGACCCACCCCCCACCCCCCTCCTCTACAGGGAACAAAGGTGCTGTTCCTAATGACCCACCCTACCCCCTCCTCTACAGGGAACAGAGGTGCTGTTCCTAATGATCCCCACGACCCCCCTCCTCTACAGGGAACACAGGTGCTGTTCCTAATGACCCCCCACCACCCCTTTCCTCTACAGGGAACAGAGGTGCTGTTCCTTTAGAACCCCCCCTACCCCCCTCATCTACAGGGAACAGAGGTGCTGTTCCTAATGACCCCTCCCTCCTAATTACCTCCGAACCGTGAGCACCAAAAACTGCTTTGGGACAAAACCCATAGCCTCCAACCTCATAGTGGCCTGGCTGAAGACCCTATTCCAACTACGTGCACCTCTGGGAGCTATATTCTTAGAAAGTGCTCAAAATTGACCCCTTTGATCACAACTCAAAACAACTCAACCACGTTGCTTCAGGTTAGCTCAATTAGCTTCACATTGGACGAAACAGGACAAAATACAGGACAAGAAACCCGTTCCATCTTTGGTTTAATTTCATCTCCCGGGTACCATTAATTTACACCTAAGCACCAATTAATTTCCACAAAGTCGTTATTAGCTACAAACGGCATAAATATATTATTACATGAAACCAATAATGCATAATAATTGTATTTACGTTGAGAGACAGTTCGTATAATGCCACTGAATACTGTGTAAATTATAATTTCACACCCATAAAAGTTGGTATTAATGCCTATTAAACCATGATAGGGGAGATAGGGATTAACATGACAAACTAACAAAGCTCATTCAAAAAGATCCACATTTACATATGTGAGAAATGTATTATGAAAACCTGTATGATAATCCAGTGTAAAATGTATATGAGAAATATATATTTATATATATATATCCATAAAAATATACTGCCTGTATATAAACAAGCAGTAAAGTCAGAATAGGTACAAACATTCTCATAATAGTTTTTTTTTTTTTTATCTCTCTCTGTCATTGCAGCAAATCAGTCACTAAACAACCAAAAAAGAGACATTGAGACGGTGTCCAGAGGGAACGTAGTGAGTGAGTGAGGCAGACCCAGTCTCTAGACCCTTTAAAAACATGTAGCCTCACTTTCAGACCCAGTCTCTAGACCCTTTAAAAAACATGTAGCCTCACTGTCAGACCCAGTCTCTAGACCCTTTTAAAAACATGTAGCCTCACTGTCAGACCCAGTCTCTAGACCCTTTAAAAAACATGTAGCCTCACTGTCAGACCCAGTCTCTAGACCCTTTAAAAAACATGTAGCCTCACTGTCAGACCCAGTCTCTAGACCCTTTAAAAACATGTAGCATCACTGTCAGACCCAGTCTCTAGACCCTTTAAAAACATCTAGCCTCACTGTCAGACTCAGTCTCTAGACCCTTTAAAAAACATGTAGCCTCACTGTCAGACCCAGTCTCTAGACCCTTTAAAAAACATGTAGCCTCACTGTCAGACCCAGTCTCTAGACCCTTTAAAAACATGTAGCATCACTGTCAGACCCAGTCTCTAGACCCTTTAAAAACATCTAGCCTCACTGTCAGACTCAGTCTCTAGACCCTTTAAAAACATGTAGCCTCACTGTCAGACTCAGTCTCTAGACCATTTAAAAAACTAAACAAAAGAGAACCAGTGGTGAGTTTCCAGACCTCTGACTATGTTACAATAAGAATAACAGCCGTCTAGTCCGTATTTTTTGGAAAAGAACAGATCCTTTTCTGTACAGTTTCCCTTTTTTCTAGTTCCCTCCTCCGTTCCCTCCTCCGTTCCCTCCTCCTTTCCCTCCTCCTCCTCTCAATAATCCGGTTCTGCTCTTGGCTGATTGATGTGAGCCGTACCGTGGTCAAACTATTCCACAAACCCCGCTCCTCACAAGTCCACATGTGGAAAACAGTCTGTCCTGACATTGTACATTATAGGACACTCTGTAAAGTTTCTGTGTCTGTTTAGAGTTTATAGTCCAGGGGTTCTATATTCCCCTTTAGTCATCGCTGGACCTCACAGCACACGCATATACGTGACCCGTGAGTCCGTGCCCAGATGGTTTTTGGCCAGGCACTTGTAGGTGCCAGAATCTGCTGTGGTGGGTCTCTGGATGATCAGCGTGCCCTGTGGGTGGAGCAGCTCGCTGCCCGTGGTTCGCCCTTTCCCCGCCGTGGAGAGCACAGAGCGGTCAGGCAGCTCCCAGCTAATCTCTGGCTTTGGGATCCCGATGGCGGCACAGTTGAGTTGGATGGGCGCCCCCGCCACCGCCCTCACGGTGGGAGGGGGTCCCGCGGTGATGCGGGGAGGGTAGGCGATGATGATGACCTGCACTGTGAGAACCGCCTCGCCAGCGTCGTTCCCGGCCCGACACACGTAGTTTCCCCGGTCGTGGAGGGTGGTGTCCCTGACTACCAGGGTCCCGTTCTCCATCAGCTGGTGACGCCCATGGACCTGCGGTCTGGCCAGGGTGTGGCCTCCAGGGATGGTCCAGTAGATGCTGGGTCTGGGGCTGCCATCAGCCAGGCAGTGGAGGAACAGAGGGTCCCCAGACACACTGCGTATGATCCCTCTGGGCCTGGTGAGGATTAATGGCTTCTGGCCCACCTCCAGAACTATCAGCTTCTCAATGTAGCCCACCGAGTTCTTAGCGGCACAGCGGTACTTCCCAGCATCCTCCTTCGTGGGGTTGTAGATGATGAAGGTTCCGTCGTTGCCTAGGTGTTGGCGCGAGCCCCGGTCGGGGCTGCCAGTGAAGCGGGTCCCATTAGGCAGCAGCCAGATGATCTCTGGTATGGGGTGACCATCTGCAGAACAGTTCAGCACCGTGGTCTTGCCCATGCGGGTCACCACCTTCTCGTTGAAGGGGTTCTTGAAGATGGGCCGTTGGAGCATGTCAGTGACCTCCAGCTGTACCACCATCACCGCCTCCCCTCCGTCGTTCCTTGCCATGCAGATGAACTCCGCCATGTCCGTCGGACGGACGTTCCGGAATTCCAGCGTCCCGTTGTGGTGGACAATAATTCTGCTGCCGAAATACGGTGCATTCAGGAAGATGTTATCCGGCATGATCCAGGTGATCTTCGGAGGCGGGTCTCCAGCGGCCTTGCAGTCTATGAACTTCCTGGAGTACTTAGCAGCCGTGTCTTTCACCACGGTCCTGTTCTGGTAGTAGCCATTGATCACCGGAGGGTTTCCGTCAATATCCAACTTGTAAACCTTGCTGTCATCCCCGGCGGTGTTGCGAGCCATGCACACATACTCACCAGCATCCCTAAGCTTAACGTCCCGGATATCGAGAGACCCGTTGACGTGCATCAGATAGCGTTCGTTGGAGGCTGCGATCATGTCGTTGGTAGGGAGCATCCACAGGATTTTGGGCTTGGGCTCGCCCGTGGCCTCACAGTCGAAGCGGATGTCACCTCCAGGCTTCACTTGGGCGTAGGTCCGGCTGGGCGTCCGTATCCGTGGTGCTGCCGTCACCACGGTGATGTGGACGTGCATCTCGTCCTTGCCCAGCTGGTTCTCGGCATAGCACGTGTAGTCTCCCTCCTCCGCCATGCCCACCTGTAGACAGACACAGTACTAGCAGTTCAGAGTCAGAGGACTACAAAGACAGGGAAGAAATACATCTAGCAACGTTGAGTTAGCAACATTGAATTAGCAACATTGAGTTAGCAACATTGAATACAGCCCATTACTCCTAGCAAGCCAATGCATTAACTAATTAGTGTTCAGGTAGATTTCACACCTGGTTGAGATAAAGCGTGCCATTATCAAACAGGATGTATCGACGTGCGCGTCCCCCTCCACTGCTGCTGTCTGCCTGCAGGGCGCTGTTGACCATGGTGCCGTCTGGTAGACCCCAGGAGATCTCTGGCTCCGGGGCTCCAGACGCTTTGCAGTCCACCTTCAGGTCGTTGCCGTAGGGGACCTGCTTCTTGCTGTACGTCTTGGGCTCGATCTTGGCTGGCTTCATGGACACAGTGACCTTCATGAGCTGGAGGTCGTCTCCTACCTTGCTGCGCGCCACACACAGGTAGTCCCCAGCATCCTTGTCACTCACAGAGTCTATGACCAGGGTACCGTTGTCCAGGACCTGGATCCTGTTTCCCATCCTGGATAAAGAGATGTGAAAAATAATTAGGTACATTGGTTCTTTCTTTAAAAGTTACTTTGTACTGCGGCACAGCTTGCGGGCTGCCGCAGAATTCTATGGCACGTTATTTAAGTGTCAGCCATTTTTGCCATTAATGCTAGTTAGTTCTAGTTTGACCCCCAGAAGCCATCTTTGAGAAGCATTTGACTGTTTTAAAAAATTGGCTCTATTAGAGAATTTAAAACCTTTTTTGCAAGAACATAGTATAAGGGATTGATTTTAAGAAATGTAGCTTCATTAATTTGATTAATATTATTGTGTTTCTATTCCAAGAAAAACAAAACACTTCGGGTTTCCTTTAGGAAAATATGGCACTGTACAACGTGACCAGGAGGCTACTAAGTAACTACGAGTGAAGAGCAAAATAATCGTAACATTTCCACACCCTAATTGTAGGCTAACCAATACCCAAACGGAGATTCAGTGAGTCATCATTTGTAGATGACAACAAATTAAAAATAGTTGAGTAGAGAAAGAATGTTGCTTTATATGATATCACTTCCTATTGATTTTACAATAACATACAGAAGTATAGTAGGTCATGTACTGGGGGAAATGTTCTGTTTTAAACAGCAGCAGTCATGTCATCACATCACCAAAATCTAATGATTTTTCATCCTTGTGGAGCTTACAGTATATGTCCTCCTGCTTGGTATTTCCATCAATCTCCATAAAACATACATGGAATGTGTCATTCTTACAGGGGCCAGACGGGCTTACAGCCGATCACTCTATTTCACCTGGCAGGGCCAGACGGGCTTAGAGCAGATCACTCTATTTCACCTGGCAGGACCAGGCTGGCTTAGAGCAGATCACTCTATTTCACCTGGCAGGGCCAGACGGGCTTAGAGCATATCACTCTATTTCACCTGGCAGAGCTAGGGGGGTTTACAGCAGATCATTCTATTTCACCTGGCAGGGCCAGGCAGGCTTACAGCAGATCACTCTATTGCACCTGGCAGGGCTAGGCAGGCTTACAGCAGATCACTCTATTTCACCTGGCAGGGCCAGGCGGGCTTAGAGCAGATCATCCTATTTCACCTGGCAGGGCCAGGCGGGCTTACAGCAGATCAGCTCTGTCTTTTATCAAGGCCATTGACAATGACTCACAATAATGGCTTCTTCCCGAATCCTACAGCAGTTGCAGAAAAAATTATAAAAGACTAATAAAAAACATGTCAGGGCTGCCTCGCCAGCCTCATAACAGTTTATATCGGACAAGAAACAGAAGAAAAACATTCCACTAAGTGTCATTATCTGCATAATGAAGTTAATGATATAGGGGGGAATAATGATTTGATGAACTGAACATTGAATACATACAATAAATACAATACATTCTTCGACATTCACAAAGGAAGTGTTTTTTTTTTTTTGCCAATGTGTGCTTACATAAGTCTCTGTTCCAAATAGACTTCCAAAATACGGACAAGTTCTTTTTTTTCAGTGATTGCATGCAGAGAGGATACATAACAGAATGTCAGCTACATTATTAGGAGCAAGATAAATGTCTCAACCAGGAAGCCAATGTTCTTCTGGTACTCTCATGTTCATCTTTTTAGTCCTTGCTCAAATAATATAAAACTTGTTCGTGTCGATATCCAGTCTAAAATCCGTCATATTGGCTTGTTATTCTAAAAATTGTCTGTACCCTCGGTTGCAACACTCTCTTCCGAGTTCCAAACTGCCTCTGGATACAATGTCAGCACAATAACTGTTCAGTGGGATCTTCATGAATTAGGTTTCCAAGCCTAAGATCACCATGCTCAATGCCAAGCATCGGCTGGAATGGTGTACAGCTTGCTGCCATTGGACTATGGAGCAGTGGAAACGCGTATCTGTAGTGATGAATTACGCTTCACCATCTGGCAGTCCAAAGGACTAATCTGGGTTTGGCCCTTTAGTTCCACTGAAAGGAAATCTTAGTGCTACAGCATACCATTACATTCTGGACGATTTTGTGCTTCCAACTTTGTGGAAACAGTTTGGGGAAGGCCCTTTCCTGATTCAGCATGAAAATGCCCCCCGTGCAGAAAGCGAGGTCCATACAGAAATGGTTTGTAGAGATCGGTGTGGAAGAACTTGACTGCCCTACACAGAGCTCTGACCTCAACCCCATTGAACACCATTGTGATGAATTGGAACACCGACCGTGAGCCAGGCCTAATCGCCCAACATCAGTGCCCGAC
Organism: Oncorhynchus kisutch; assembly: GCF_002021735.2. Lineage (NCBI taxonomy): Eukaryota > Metazoa > Chordata > Actinopteri > Salmoniformes > Salmonidae > Oncorhynchus > Oncorhynchus kisutch. The sequence continues at coordinate 7,176,977 of NC_034191.2, forward strand.
CTCACCAATGCTCTTGTGGCTGAATGGCAGCAAGTCCCCGCGGCAATTTTCCAACATCCAGTGGAAAGCCTTCCCAGAAGAGTGGAGACTGTTAAGGCAGCAAAGGGGGGACCAACTCCATATTAACGCCCATGATTTTGGAATGAGATGTTCGACGAGCAGGTGTCCACATACTTTTGGTCATGTAGTATATTTCTGACTATACAAATAACAGAGCAAGTCTTTACATGTATCTGCATGATGTGTTCAGCCTGGCAGGTCAGATTCCGAGACTGGCTTATTGTTATTTTTTAAACTTTTGTTTATTATTATTTTATACCCCTTTTTCTCCCCAATTTTGTGGTATCCAATTGGCAGGTACAGTCTTATCTCATCACTGCAACTCCCGTACAGACTCAGGAGAGGCGAAGGTAAAGAGCCGGGTGTCCTCCGAAATATGATCCAACTAAGCCGCACTGCTTCATGACACAATGCCCTGAAGCCGCACCAATGTGTTGGAGGAAACACCATACCCGGCCCGCCACAGGAGTCGCTAGTATGCGATAGGACAATCCCTGCCAACCCTGCCCTTTCCCAGACGACGCTGGGCCAATTATACGCTGCCACCATGGGTCTCCTGGCCGCGGCCGGCTGCTACAGAGCCTGGACTCAAACCCAGAATCTCTAGTGGTGCAGCTTACACTGCTACGCAGTGTCTTAGACCACTGCGCCACTCAGGAGGCTCCTGGCTTTATTTTTTGAAGTCTCTGTTTTCAATCCATGTTTCTGTACATTTTCAAACTTAGGTGCTCAGTGCATGGATGGACTAACTTAAACTTGTACTGAAGAGGCACAATTCTTGTCTCTGGGAGAACCACAGTTTTAGCTCTCTGCACTGGAAACATAACTAAATCATTTGGGGAGAAGTTATAATGATGTCTCTTTTGGTGTGTTTAAACAGCTGTGTTGTAGCACAGAGAACCTGGATACCTTTGTGTGTGTGTATGTTGATCTGCTGGCGTGTATGTCCCTGAATAGACTGTGTGATTACGTATATATTACAGATCATGTCCTCATTACCTGTGCCACTGGTCCACCACAGCCTTAGAGGGTAGTCTCCAGATTATCCTGGGTTTGGGGTCCCCGGTGGCCGAGCAGTTCAGCCTGAGCTGGTCACCATACGACAGCACTGTCCTGAGGTGTGACGCCTCAACAATCTCAGGAGCCATCTCCTTCTTCTCCACCGTCAGCGTCACCACCCTGCGCTCCGACCCTGTAGAGCTGGTGACGATGCACTCGTACTTCCCACTGTCCGTGGCGGCCGTATCGGTCAGGTGGAGCGTCCCGTTAGCGAACACAGACACCCTGGGGTCCACAGAGGTCTTCATGGGCTGCACCGCCATCCCATCATAGAGGACCCAGTGTACGGTGGGCTGGGGGCTGCCCTGAGCGGTACAGGGTAACCACAGGCTCTGACCCACACCAGCCTGGACCTGCTGTCGTTTGGCCTCCAGGATACCAGGAGGTGCTGCCACCACCTGCAGTCTGACAGTGGCAGTGTCGGCTCCTGCTGGGTTACTGGCGATGCACTTGTAGTGGCCCCGGTCATACACAGACACCTGCTTGATGAGCAGAGTACCCTCTGGGGTCACTGACACTCTGGGGTCCGAGTTGTGGCCCCTGACTTGGGTGCGGTTGGCCAGGATCCAGGAGACCAGAGGGGTGGGACGGCCCTCCACCTTGCACTTCATCTCCACTGTCTTCCCAGAGTGGGACTTGATCTCCCGTACCTTGGGCTCCAGGATGCGTGAGGGGTAGGCCACTACGGACAGGGTGACCAGGAGCTTGTCCGACCCCTGATCGTTCTCGGCCAGGCAGAGGTACTGGCCACGGTCTTTGATGTTGGCGTTCTGGATGGACAGAGTGCCGTTCTGGAACACCTCAAACTTGCCCATCTTGCCCTTGATGGTCATTGTGCTTCCTGAAAGGAAGGGAACGAGAGTGCGAGAGAGAGAGAGAGAGAGAGAGAGAGTATTAGAGAGGGGGAGAAAGAGAGAGAGAATATTAAAGGGGGGGAGAAAGAGAGTGAGAGTAAGAGTATAGAGAGGGGGAGAAAGAGAGCAAGATAGAGGGAGTGAGAGAGAATATGTAAATACAGTATGACTTCAGTACAACTTCATTCCAAAGTTAGTTTTATAACATGCTAAATATTTATACCCTTTTACCTGTGCTTGAAGAGAAGCGTTTCCAACTGATGGTGGGTTCAGGGCTGCCCACGGCTTCACAGGGCAGGAAGGCGTCTGAGTTGGACAGGACAGTGAAGCTAGCCGCGTTGCCTCCCACAATCCTGGGCTTGGTGAGCATGTCCTTGGTAGATGGCTCAAAGCCCACAATGCTAGCGGTTGTCGTATCATAGCCGGTGATGTGGGTATAGGCGTTGGAGATGGCATTGTCTATGTCCTTGCTGCTGTAGGGGCCATTGGTGTGCCCTTGCTCTGCTTCCAGAACAGTCAGTGTGTCAAAAGTCAGGGTCTTGTCTGGGCTTGGTCTGGTCCGTTTACTGGACACCGTTGGCCTGGTTCTCCTGATCGTGGGTCTCTGTGTGATCTGGTAAGGACTGTCTCTCCCTGACGGGAGCCTGATGTTAGTGTTCACTCTGATGGGGTCGGTGTTAGTCTGTACGTGGGTTGATGATGTAGTGTAAGGCCTTGAGGTGGTGGCTGGATGAGGTGTGTTGGAAGTCATTCTGGGCCTGGTGGTGGAAGTGTAGGCTTGTGGACGGTTAGTGGTGGACTCCAGCTCGTCTGTCCAGTTCTCATCTTCGTATGAGTCGGAGTCTGTGGTGGTTTCTCCCACGGAGGTCAAGTCAGTGGACACAGTCACTGCAGACCTTTCTGATTCCCTGGAGGGCGTGTACAGGGGCTTGGAGACGGAGACGGTCCGTGTGGGATATGTGGTGGTCTCCATGGTGGTCTCAATGATGGTTTCTGTTGTTTCCATGGTGGTGCTGGGCGCTTCGGTAGTTGTTATGGTTTTTCTGAAAGTCCACCTGCCCCTGAAAGGCCTCCTGCCCCCTGACCCTCCATTCGGTCTCCGGTTTCCCCCAAATCTACGGGATAGGTACCCCCCTGACCCTCCGGATTCAGACCCAGAGGAGGAGGCCTCATCTGTGTCTTCTCTTGGGGCAGGTTTTTCTGTGGGGGGAGTAGCGATAGTCTGGGTGTCTGGGGAAGACTCTGTGGTGTTGGAGTACCTGTAGTGCCAGGCTGGTGTTGTAGTTCCACGGCTAGTGCCAGGCTGGGATGTGGTAGAGGCCTCAGAGTCAGGCGATGAATCTCCATAGTCATCGTCTGATGAGCTTTCTGGGGTTTCTCTGTGTTTACCTGCTCTAGACGGTGACTCGGTCACAGGTTCAGCCAGAGACCGCTGGGTGGGCAGTGCAGTTGTAGTTGTAGTTGCGGTGGTGGTGGGTTGGACCGTTGTTGAACCCTCTGTGGTGGTGGAGGGCCTGGCTGGTTTACGTAGCCCGTTGAGTTTCTCCTTCTGCCTCGCCCTGTTCCCAAACAGCCTGTCCCAGTTGATCTTACCACGGACCACCTTGGAGGTGGTTGTGGTTGTGATGGTGGAGGTTGTTTGTTCATCTGTTGTGCTCGTCATAGGATGGTGTGTTGTGTCAGACTCTGGGGCTTCAGAGGAGGTCATGTCGTCGCTGGATACCTCACCTCTGGACTGAGAGTCAGTGGAGGTTGGCTGGGTGGTGGTGGGGGCTTCTGTTGAGTATGTGGTGGTGGGAGTGTCCAGTGTTGTAGAGATGGGCCTCTCTGTTCTTCCTAGAGAGGAGCTAGGGACTTTAGGCGATGATTTAGGCAATGTTTTTGGTGTGACGACCCTCTGACCGCTTGTCTTCTTCTTCCCATCCTCATCACAGTCACAGTCTGAAATCGCAACAATAATAACAATGAATCATCATCATCATCATCATCATCATCATGATCTTTAGGCTGTTCCTCAAAGCTCAAGAGTCTCACCAACAAATATAATGTCAACATCAAAGACAAGAAACGACATAATACATTTGAACCACATGACAATTATAACAATATTTAAGTATATAAAAAATTATTTCAAATACATTTAATGTCAATTTTATTTGTATTTCATTAGCATTTAATTTTGATTAAATACATTTAAAATGATGTAAATTGGGTTTAAATGAGCTTTTTTTCTTAGTATATTAGATAAAGAGCAAAACAAATATACGCTGAATACACCTTAATTTTTCTGTATATTTATTATTTTTATATTTATTATTTTATGTATATTTCTCATGAATTAGAAGTACTAAAATTGTATTTGAATTATATCTCCTGTATTTTCTTTACAAAGAAAGTGCACTTATTTCAAGTACATGTTTCAAGTATAATTTTACAAATAGACTTCTACTCATTAACCACATTAGTTATTGTAATTAGCCATGTAAAGGTAACTTTCATTTACCAAGGCATCTTTTCATTAACCACATTAGTTATTGTAATTAGCCATGTAAAGGTAACTTTCATTTACCAAGGCATCTTTTCATTAACCACATTAGTTATTGTAATTAGCCATGTAAAGGTAACTTTCATTTACCAAGGCATCTTTTCATTAACCACATTAGTTATTGTAATTAGCCATGTAAAGGTAACTTTCATTTACCAAGGCATCTTTTCATTAACCACATTAGTTATTGTAATTAGCCATGTAAAGGTAACTTTCATTTACCAAGGCATCTTTTCATTAACCACATTAGTTATTGTAATTAGCCATGTAAAGGTAACTTTCATTTACCAAGGCATCTTTTCAGCCAGTGCTATTTACAAAGCAGTTGTGGCTGGAGTGGCAAACTACAAGTTACGCTTTTGATAACTTCACCAGTGGTATTTCACACTTTAGCTGTTCACATGGTGATAAATTAACATTTCAATAAAATGTGTAATGTGTCATATGTGATGTGTAATTAGAAGTACAACATTATTCAGTTTGGAAATTAACATCAAAAACATTTGAATGACCTAAATATAAGGAACAATATCATATTATAAATGGAAACTTCAGCTGCAGAAAAGGATGCTGGGTAATATTCAAAACATTTTTGCAAATGCATTTTTAAAAGTATACTTTAATATATTTTGCGGACATTTATGTTAAATATACTTTTTTTAAAGTATACTTAAGTATATTTACTTGATATATGAAAAAGTATAGTCTCAGGAAGCATTTCCCTCAGCTGTGCATGCTACCTTATGTGGAATAAACAATCGTTATCATTGTCAACTTTCTCTGCACTCTTCTGAACTGGAATTAAGAAAGTATTTCAAAACTCATTATTGCCACTGAAATTACAACGGTTGCAAAGGTCTTCATACCCATTCGATTTCTTAAAATGTTATCGTTACAAAGTGGGATTAAAATTGATTTCATTTAAAAAAAAGAGTAGTCAACAATCGAAGCAAAGATTTTATTTAACATTTTGTAAATATTGATAGATATTAAATAACTAAAATATAGTTGTTGCATAACTACTCAGCTCCCTGAGTCAATACATTATAGAAACACTTTTGGCAGTGATTACATTGGCGAGTCTTCCTGGGTAAGTCTCTGAGAGCCAATCCAATCCACACATGGATTGCCCAATATTAACCCTTTTTAGGTTATTTCCTGCTGAAAGGTGTTGGAAAGCAGACTGAAGCAAGTCTTCTTCTAGGATTCTGCCTGTGCTTAGCTCCAAACCGTGTCTTTTTATCCTGAAAAACTCCCCAGTATTTGCAGATTGTCAAGCATACCAATGCCATGATGCAGCCACCACCATGCTTGAAATAAGGCAGGAGTTACTCAGTGATGTGTTGTGTTGAATTTGCCCCAAACATAAGGCTTTGCATTTAGGCCAAAAAGTGTATTCCTTTGCAGTTTTTTTTTACAGTATTACTTTAGTGCCTTGTTGCATACAATACTATTTTTATTTTGTATATTTGTACTCTTCTTTTCACATTGTAATTTCTGTCATTATTTTGGAATCACTACAGTGTTGTTGATTTCACCGTCACAGCCATTGAACTATGTAACTCTTTTAAAATCACCAATGGCCTCAATGTAACATCCCTGAGAAGTTTCATTCCAGCTCATTTCAGGAGTACGACTGTATATCTTTGATGTGTCTGGGTGGTTTAATACATAATCCACAGCATAATTATTAACCTCTTGAGTGTAGGGGGCAGTATTTTTGATGTTTGGATGAAAATCGTACCCAAATGAAACTGCCTATTTCTCAGGCCCAGAAGCTGGAAAATGCATATAATTGTCAGATTAGGATAGAAAACACTGTAAAGTTTCCATAACTGTCAAAATATTGTCTGTGAGTATAACAGAACTGATATTGCAGGCGAAAACCTGAGGAAAATCCAACCCCCGAAGTGAAGGTTTTTCCTGAAAGCGCTCTGTTCCATTGCATGCCTTCATTCCATTTAAAGGGATATAAACCCGATTCATTTTCCCATGGCTTCACATAGTGTGAACAGTCTTTAGACATAGTTTCAGGCTTTTACTTTGAAAAATTAGCGAGAAAGATCACATCGCGTCATTGGTATGGCTGGGTGCCAGCAGCGTTTTTTTATGCGCCAACAGTTCGGTTGAAATATTATCGATTACATATTGTAAAAACAACCTGAGGATTGATTATAAGAAACGTTTGACATGTTTCTACGAACTTTACAGATACTATTTGGAATTTCCGTCTGCCCCTTCGTGACCGCTCGAGCCTGTGGATTTCTGAACATAACGTGCCAAACAAATGGAGGTATTTTGGATATAGAAATAATCTTTATGGAACAAAAGGAAGATTTATTGTGTAACTGGGAGTCTCGTGAGTGCAAACATCCGAAGATCATCAAAGGTAAGCGATTCATTTTATTGCTTTTCTGACTTTTGTGACCAATCTACTTTGCTGCTAGCTGTTTGTAATGTTTTGTCTGCTGAGAGAGATGTCCTTACATAAACGTTTGGTATGCTTTCGCCGAAAAGCTTTTTTGAAATCTGACACACCAGGTGGATTAACAACAAGCTAAACTGTGTTTTGCTATATTGCACTTGTGATTTCATGAAAATGAAATATTTTTAGTAATTTAATTTGAATTTTGCGCTCTGCAATTCAGCGGATGTTGACGAAAATGATCCCGCTAACGGGAAGGGTGTGTCAAGAAGTTTTAAAATGACCATTCGTAAAGAGATATTCAATGTCTGATTTGATATTGTTACCCATCAACCAATCACTGCCCTCTCTTTATGAGGAAGGGTTAGTCATTAAACCCTTATTATTTCACACAGAGTGAGTCCATGTGTAATTTGTTAAGCCACATTTTACTCCTGAACTAATGTATTCTTAACTCAACAAAGAGGCTGAATACTTATGCAACGACTATAATTCAGTTATCTTTATATATATATTATTTTTTATTTTATTTTATTTTTTAAATTTATTTTATTAATCTTATTATTTTTTTATTTTTTTATTTTACACTTTGACATTACAGAGTAATTTGAGTTCATTATTGACAACAAATTACAATTAAATAAATTTTAATCACGCTGTTTAACACAACAAAATGTGAAGAAATACACGGAGTATGAATGTTTTTGAAAGGCACTGTATACTAATAGCACATTTCATCACTTACAAGCAGTTTCCTAAAATTGTTTTATTGTGCTTCAACTTAAAAACAACTCCAAGTGTATTTTAAATGAATATACAAAAATAATTTTAAAGCGTTTTAAATTAACGTACAGTTTTAATGTTTAAGTTTAACGATAGTGAACATATAGTATACTGAAAGACTGAAAAACAATTAATTTAAAGTACACTTTTAATAAGTGTATTGAAGTGTGATGATAGTATACTGATCAAAAATATAAACGCAACATGTAAAGTGTTGGGTCCCATGTTTCATGAGCTGAAATAAAAGATCCCAGAAATTTTCCATACGCACAAAAAAACGTTTTTCTCTCAGATTTTGTGCACAAATTTGTTTATATTCCTGTTATTGAGCTTTTCTCCTTTGCAAGGATAATTCATCCACCTGACAGGTATGGCATATCAAGAAGCTGATTAAACAGCATGATCATTACACAGGTGCACCTTGTGCTGGGGACAATAAACGGCCACTCTATAATGTGCCGTTTTGTCACACTACAAAATGCCACAGATGTCACAAGTTTTGAAGGAATGTGCAATTGGTATGCTGACTGCAGGAATGTCCACCAGAGCTGTTGCCAGAGAATTGAATGTTAATTTCTCTACCATAAGCCACCCCTAACGTCATTTTAGAGTTGTCAGTATGCCCAACCGGCCTCACAACTGCTGCCCAGGTCCTCCACATCCATCTTCTTCACCTTTGTCTGGGATCAGCCACCCAGACAAGCTGATGAAACTGATGAGTAGTATTTCTGTCTGTTATAAAGCCCTTTTGTGGGGGAAAATTCATTCTGATTGGCTGATTCCTCAGTGGGTGGGCCTATGCCATCCCAGGTGCACCAATGGCTGGGCCACTGCCCAGTCATGTGAAATCCATAGATTATGACCTAATTTATTTATTTCAATTAAGTGATTTCCTCATATGAACTGTAACTCAGTAAAACTGTTGAAATTGTTGCATGTTGCGTTTATATTTTTGTTCAGTATATATTTATAGATATTTAAGATATACTAGAAAAGTACATTTCGCATTTGAATTATATTATTTAAATTTGTTGTATATTTAAGAGTACTTTAGCATACGTGTAATATACTGCATTTTGTCATTTGGGATAAAGTACCTGTGGTCAGCTCCATAGTGTAGGGTACTGTGTTGTTGCCTTGCTTCTTCACCGTGGTGGGCTGTTTGAGTTTGTTCAGGATGGACTGGATGTCTGTGATTCGGTTGGGCTTGATAAACCTCCTCCTGCCAGGATGGTTCCTCCTCCGGCCCCCTCCTCCTCCTCTTCCTCCTCCTCGGCCATTCTTAGGGGGGATGATGTGGATCTGCTGGCGGGAGATGATGGTGGAGCCTGCAGGCAGACGGGGTGACTTGATCCTCTGGGTGGTGTGGAAGGTGATCTCATCCTGCTCTCTCTCGGTGGTGGTGACTGCAGTGAAGGTGGTCTGGCTGTCTGGGTCAGTGGCTGTGTGGATCTCAGGCCCTCTGGGGGGTGACCTGGGACTGTCCATCATGGGGGTGACGTTGGGGTCGGCGACAAGCGATCGCGCCGCCCCGGTGGAGGTCTCTGGTTCTGCAGGTGCTTCTCCGGAGAATAGGATCTGGGTCTCGTCTGTGGTGTCGGTCACGGTGAGGCGGAGAGTGACGGGTAGCCTCAGGGGTACCGTCATGTTCCTCTCCAGAGCGTACGACTCACCACTAGACCCACTAGTTCCACTAGACCTACTGATACTGGGAATGTTTGGTGTGACTGCCTCACTCTGAGTTCCACTGATACTCCCTGTGATGTCGGGTCCGTGGGTGAATGTGGACTCGATGGGTGTGGCGTCTGACCGGCTGTATGACTCTGTCGTCACTCTGTCAGTGTTTTCTGTTGTTACAGTGAAACTAGTCCGAATGTCATCTGGGATCTCCATGGTTGTCATGAAACTGGTTTCACTGTTGTCGGTGGTTGCCATGACATTATTCTGATTGTTTACGTTCTCTCTGCTTGCAGTTACTCTCACCTTTCTTTCATCTGGAGTATCTGTGGTTGTCATGACGCTGGTTGGTAAAACAACGAGTCCATATTCATGAGACAGACCCTCCCCAGATCCAGCATCCCCGTCCGCAGACATGTCAGTCTCAGAAACTCCTTTTTCTTTCTCCCTCTCTGTCTTCATTGTTGAACCACCTTGAGCCTTCTTCATGAACTCTGCAAATCTCTGGGGGTCTACTTTCCTGGAGGCTTGATCAAAGACCCTCCTGTTGCTCCATATGCGTCTACTGCTGGCTGGGCCCCTCCGCCTCCCCCCTGAGCCTCCTGATCCTCTGCCCTGAGAGGAGGACCTGGGTCTGGGGTACGGCCTATCTGATGTGATGGTCCTGGATTCCTTGATGGTTCTGTCAGAGGGGCTGGAGGAAGGGATCTCACTGTGGGAATCATCCCTCTTTTCTATGCCCCCGTCAACCTCAAACTCAACCCCAGCTTCCACCCCTGACCCCTCTATATCCACCACTGTCACCTTCCTGTATCCCTCCCCAGTGACTGTCACCTGGGAAGTCAGCAGGTCCACCCCCAGGTAGTTAGCACTGAGACACCTGTAAAACCCCCGGTCTCTAGAGGTCAGATCATTTATTCCTAGAGTCCCGTTCCTAAAGACCTTCCTGTTCCCATAGGATTTATCCAGCACTGTGTGGTCAGGTAGAATCCACTGGACCGAGGCATCAGGGCTGCCTGTGGACCCACAGTCTAGAACCAGGCTCTGGCCCAGAGGCCGTGAGAGCTTGACCCCGTTGACCTCCTCCTCCTCCACATCCGGAGACAGCACGGTGACCCGGAAGCTGAGCACGTCTGCGTCCAGGTAGTTAGTGGCGATGCAGCGGTAAAGGCCAGTGTCTGAGGTGTCTGTTCCTCTCAGGGTGAGCCTGCCATCAACAGTGATCACTATCCTGCGGTCCTCACTGGAGTAGGGCGCCCGCACCTTACTGCCGTCCGATAAGATCCACTCTACAGAGGGCTTTGGCTCCCCCAAAGTCTGGCAGTTGAGCTCCACCACCCCACCTGTAATTACAACAAGAATCACGTGAATAAATTGATTTTATAATGCACATTGCTATATTGTAGCTCTGAGAGTATGTTACATACATCATATGGACACATTTCTGCTCATCCACAACACATTGTGTATTGTAGGACCCACCTATGAGGACTCAGAGTGCTCAGTCATGAACAAGACACGTATTAACCATGCATTGCTTTGATTGCTTTAACCCGCATCAACAAGCATCAACAAGCATCAACAAGCATCAACAAGCATCAACAAGCATTGTATGGGGGCTGTATCTCTGCCCAACACCCACCTATGAGGACAGAGTGCTCAGTCTGAGTCTGGTTGTCTCGTTTGATGATGGTCCAGCTGTAACGGTCCTTCCTCTGCGACACCTTGTTCTCCACACGCAGGTTAACCACTGACCTGTACTTAATGTGCAGAGTGGAGAATGTGGTCGTGGTACGGTCCAGCTGAAAGTTAACCTCTCCCTGCATCAACCACGCGGGTGAAGTTATAATATCAGCCTCGATATCTGTGTGGATTTCATCATGTCCCTCCATTGGTCTGATCTGGGTGTACTTGTAGATCATGTCTGGGGTCCTGGAGAGCATCAAGCCTCTCTCTAGCTTCATGGGAACGTCACTGTACGTAGCCAGGATGCGCCAGAGCTGTTGGATGTGCTCATAGTCAATATTACAAACCAGCCATGTAGAGATGGTGGTGGAGAGCATGGTCACGTTCTTCTCCCCCTCCTCCACCTGGGTTAGAGTCAGGTTCTCCATGGCTGATGGTCTCTGGACTGTGCAGGTAAGGCTAGCGTCATTGTGGAACTGATCTGTCAGGTTCATCTGCAGGGATCCAATGGGAGCGATGAAGTCCCGGGGGGAGACAGGGGTGTAATCCCCCTCATCCAGGCTGACGTTCCTCTGCTTCAGATGGGAATGGATCCAGGGTTTGGTACAGGTGAAGGAGTCACGGGGAAGCTGGATGAGGCTCCTGCCTCGAATGGGAGAAGGGGTCTCACAGACGGGGCAGGCTTCACCTCTGGCATACTTCCTATCTCGCTTGCATTTCAGCACACCTGGAAAACAAGGTCATTACTGAATCGATATGTCGTTTTTAAGTCATGATTTATTAAGGGGTTGGTTCCCTATTTCCCATGCTTCAAATGTTGTTTATGATAATGCTCTAAATCACAAAGTTGGTTTTAAGAAATTATCCATGAGTGTCTAAATTTAGATTTAGATCCATCTACATTTGCTTATTTATTACATTTTTGATAAAAACAATAGAGCCTTTGTTCCTGTTTTTTAGTCTTTTTAAATACCACTTGATGCTGATATTGAAAAAAGTGAAAAAGACGTATTTCCAGCAATAAAGATACATCTGTCTTCTTTGGAGAAGCAGGGTTTTCCTGCTGGAAACTGTCCCACGCAACATCAATTTACTGAAGAAACACATTTTTTCACGATATAAATTCATGCATGTAGAGAATCCACCAGATCTTTATCTAACTAGGCAAGTCAGTTAAGAACAAGTTCTATTGACAATGATGGCCTAACAGGTTAACAATGGGTTAACTGCCTTGTTTAGGTGAAGAAGGACAGATTTTTACCTTGTCATGTCAGGGAGTCAATCCAGCAACCATTTTGGTTACTGACCCAACGCTCTAACCACTCTGCCACCTGCCACCCTGAGCTTGCCTGGTTTACTTTTTTCTATTTTTTAATGTACAGTAACTGTCAACAGGGCAACAAATACACTCTGTGTATTTAACTCAGTTAAATCAAACATTCAGAACGTTGCAGACAGAAATCTAATGTAACCTTACCTGAATTTATCTCAGCCCACTCTGGGAACCAAGCCATGCGACAGTCGCAGGACCACGGGTTGCCATGGAGATAGATGTTCTCCAGCTGAGAGCAGCCAGTGAAGACGTCTTTGGGGAGGCTGGCAAGGAGGTTGTCAGACAGGTGGATGTTCCTGACAGAGGACACCTTGAACACTTGGCTGTGCCGAAGCGTGATGAAGGTATCCGGGTGGAGCTGCTGGAGCAGGTTGCCCTCCAGGTGGACCAGCTGTAACATGGTGAGACCGTAGAACGCCTCTGGGTTGATGAACTCGATGAGGTTGTGGTCCATGTGGAGTCGTACCAGGCCCTCCAGGCCTTGGAAGGTGTCCTTGTTGATCTCTTTCACTCTGTTATAGCTCATCTTCAGGACCTGAAGGCACATCGTTGAAAAATACAAGTTATAGTCATACATAGAGACCCCTGGAGCGAGAGTCTACCACGGCTAACGTGTTTGAGGCGCTTCATTAGGAAAAACAGTGTTGTAAAAATCATCCGGGCCAGAGGTGATGTGAGGTTGTTCTGCCTGGGAGCACTTCCAGAAGTCAGCTGTTGTGAATGTTTTTTAAATAAGAGTAACTCAAAGCAGTTGTAAAGTGATGCATGTCCAAGGTCTTTTATAAACCCCTTCCTCAGTTAACCCTCAGGGCCTACAAACTTCTTTGGAATAAAATATGAACACCACGGACAAAAACACAGCTGTTTATTTGGTGATATATTTTCCAAGATGAATTACACGTGGATTTGAAAGATGTTACTGGAAGGAAGAACTTGTATTTATTAATGTCTTAGCATGCTCAGTTCTTTGGCTCCACTAGCTGGGTGGGGAAAAGTCTACTCTGTCAAAGAATGATATGAGGTTATGAATGGAGTAGGTTATACATTTAACAAAATCATTGTCATGTCTGCCAATGTGGATATGAGCAAATGTGAATCAAATGAGTCAACGTATTACAAACATAAAGGATCCTTTGTAGCTCAGTTGGTAGAGCATGGTGCTTTTCAATGCCAGGATAGTGGATTCAATAACCAGGACCACCAATTGTTTCAACACTTATGTGGGTGTGGCTTTGGATACAAAATGTCTTCTAAGTGGTGTATATATAGGGGTAATAAAAGAAACAACACCAGAATGTGTGTTAATAGGATGTTGGACCACCACCAAGCCAGAACATGAACACCTTGGCATAGATTCTACAAGTGTCTGGAACTCTATTGGAGGGATGTGACATCATAATTCCATCCTTTGTTGTTGGTGGTGGAAAATGCAGTCTCAGGCGCCTCTCCAGAATCTCCCATAAATCAAATCAAATCAAATCAAATTTATTTATATAGCCCTTCGTACATCAGCTGATATCTCAAAGTGCTGTACAGAAACCCAGCCTAAAACCCCAAACAGCAAGCAATGCAGGTGGAGAAGCACGGTGGCTAGGAAAAACTCCCTAGAAAGGCCAATACCTAGGAAGAAACCTAGAGAGGAACCAGGCTATGTGGGGTGGCCAGTCCTCTTCTGGCTGTGCCGGGTGGAGATTATAACAGAACATGGTCAAGATGTTCAATGTTCATAAATGACCAGCATGGTCGAATAATAATAAGGCAGAACAGTTGAAACTAGAGCAGCAGCACAGTCAGGTGGAAGTTGAAACTGGAGCAGCAGCATGGCCAGGTAGACTGGGGACAGCAAGGAGTCATCATGTCAGGTAGTCCTGGGGCATGGTCCTAGGGCTCAGGTCAGTTGAAACTGGAACAGCAGCATGGCCAGGTGGACTGGGGACAGCAAGGAGTCATCATGTCAGGTAGTCCTGGGGCATGGTCCTAGGGATAAGTGTTCAATTGGGTTGAGATCTGGTGACTGAGACGGCCATGGCATATGGGTATACAATGCATTCAGAAAGTATTCACACCCCTTGACTTTTTCCACATTTTGTTGTTATAGCCTGAATGTAAAATTGATTTAAAAAAAATCTTGCTGGCCTACACACAATCCCTGAATAATGTCAAAGTGGAATTATGTTTTTCAAAATTGTTACAAATTAATAAAAATTCCAAAGCTGAAATGTCTTGAGTCAATAAGTATTCAATCCCTTTGTTATGGCAAGCATAAATAAGTTCAGGAATAATTAACAAGTCAAATAATAAGTTGCATGGAATCACTATGTGTACAATAAATAGTGTTTAACATGATTTATTTTTAATGGCTATCTCATCTCTGTACCCCACACATACAATTATCTGTAAACTCCCTCAGTGGAGCACTGCATTTCAAACACAGATGCAATCATAAAGACAAGGGAGGTTCTCCAATTCCTTACCAAGAAGGGCACCTATTAGTAGATGGGTAAACATTTGAACAAATCTGACATTGAATATCCCTTTGAGCATGGTGAAGTTATAAATTACATTTTGGATGGTGTATCAATACACCTAGTCACTACAAAGATACAGGCGTCCTTCATAACTCAGTTGCTGGAGAGGAAGGAAACCCACTCATGGATTTCACCATGACGTCATTGGTGACTTTAAACCAGATACAGAGTTTAATGGCTGTGATAGAAAACTGAGGATGGATCAACATCATTGTAGTTATTCCACCATTCTAACCTAATTAACAGTGAAAAGAAGGAAGCCTGAACAGAATAAAAAATATTCCAAAACCTGCTTCCTGTTTGCAACAAGGCACTAAAGTAATACTGCAGAAAATGTGGTGAAGCAATTAACTTTTTGTCCTGAATGCAAAGTTTGGGGATAATCCAATACAACACTTTACTGAGTATCACTTTCCATATTTCCAAGCATAGTGGTAGGTGCAACTGGGTCCTGGACTTCCTCCAGGTGGTGAAGGTAGGAAACAGCATCTCCACTATGGTGATCCTCAACACAGGGGCCCCACAAGGGTGCATGCTTAGCCCCCTCCTGTACTCCCTGTTCACCCATGATTGCGTAGCCATGCACGTCTCCAACTCAATCATCAAGTTTGCAGATGACACAACAGTGGTAGGCTTGATTACCAACAACGACGAGACAGCCTACAGGGAGGAGGTGAGGGCCCTGACGGAGTGGTGATAGGAAAATAACCTCTCCCTCAACGTCAACAAAATGAAGGAGCTGATCGTGGACTTCAGGAGACAACAGAGGGAGCACGCCCCCGTCCACATCGGACTGCGACATTGATCATCCTAATATTTATATATTTCTTAATTCCATTCTTTCACTTTCTTAGATTTGTGTGTATTGTTGTGTATTGTTTGATATTACTGCACTGTTGAAGCTAGGAACACAACCATTTCCCTACACCCGCAATATATGTCTATGCAACCAATAAAATGTGATTTTATTTTATGGGTATGCTTGTAATTGTTAAGGACTGGTGAGATTTTCAGGATAAAAAAGTGACAGAATGGAACAAAGCAGAGGCAAAATCCTAGAGGAAAACCTGGTTCAGTCTGCTTTCCACCAGACACTGTGAGATTAATTCAACTTTCAGCAGGATAATAACTTTAAACAAAAGGTCAAATCTACACAGGAGTTGCTTACCAAGAAGACAGTGAATGTTCCTGAGTGGCCGAGTTACAGTTTTGACTTAAATCGACTTTAAAATCAATAGCAAGACCTTAAAAGGATTGTCTAGCAATGATCAATAACAAATTTGACAGAACTAAGAATAATGGACAAATGTTGTACAATCCAGGTGTGGAAATCTCTTAGAGACTTAGCCAGAAAGACACAGCTGATATTGCTGCCAAAGGTGCTTGTATAAAGTATTGACTCAGGGTTGTGAATACTTATGTAAATGAGACATGTCTGTATTTATTTTTCAATACATTAGTAAAAAATATCTAAAAAACAGGGAGTACAGGAGGGGGCAGAGCACACACCCTTGTGGGGCCCCTTTGTCATTCTGGGGAAATTGTGTGCAGATGGGTGAGAAAAAAGCATATATTTAATAAACTTTGAAATCAGGCTGTAACACAACAGAATGTGGAATAATTCAAGGGTATAAATACTTTCTGAAGGCCCTGCACATACATTTTGCACGCCCAATTTTTCAGTTTTTGATTTGTTAAAAAAGTTTGAAATATCCAATAAATGTCGTTCCACTTCATGGTTGTGTCCCACTTGTTGTTTTATATCTTTATGTTTGAAGCCTGAAATGTGGCAAAAGGTCACAAAGTTCAAGGGGGCCGAATACTTTCGCAAGGCACTGTACATGTTGTATGTGGTATATGTACATCGTTTTTCAGGCTCAGCTAACCATTCAGTGACCACTTGTGCCCTTTGGATGTGGGCGTTGTCATCTTATGGGCATGCCACAATAACGTCCAAAATAATAGCCTGCTAAAATATGAATGACCCATTCAATACATGACCCTAAGCATGATGGGATGTTATTTGCTTGATTAACTCAGGAACCACACCTGTGTGAAAGCACCTGCTTTCAATATACTTTGTATCCCTCATGTACTCACGTGGTTCTATTACCTGTATATCGACAAGGTGTTTTATGACAGTGCTGTCATGGGTTATACCTGTAAGGACTTGAGGTCTTGAAAGGCCCTGTCAGCGATGCTGTGAATGGTGTTGCTGTGGAGCATCAGCAGCTCCAGGTGTTTCAACCCAGACAGATCATTCACCCTCAATGCTGTTAAACTGTTATACCTGAAGACAGAAAAGTGAGAAAACAGTGAATAATTTATTATTTCTCAAAATGCTACATCAACGGTCTAATATATAACTAAAATATACTGTTATGTGCATTCATAGAGGGTGAGAAAACTGAGAGACTGAGAGAGAGAAAAATAGAGATCAGGGGGAGAGAGAGATCCGGCCTCACCCAACTAGAATCTGAATTAAAATGTCTACTGTTTGCTGATGATCTGGTGTTTCGGGTCCTCAACCAAGGAGAGCCTACAGCAGCACCCAGATCTTCTGCACAGATTCTGCCAGACCTGGGCCCTGACAGACCTGGGCCCTGACAGACCTGGGCCCTGCCAGACCTGGGCCCTGCCAGACCTGGGCCCTGCCAGACCTGGGCCCTGACAGACCTGGGCCCTGACAGACCTGGGCCCTGACTGACCTGGGCCCTGACAGACCTGGGCCCTGACAGACCTGGGCCCTGACAGACCTGGGCCCTGACAGACCTGGGCTCTGACAGACCTGGGC
>NC_034191.2:7199720-7202220 GCF_002021735.2 Oncorhynchus kisutch
GTAGGATAAGGGAGGTAAGGATAAGGGAGGTAGGATAAGGGAGGTAAGGATAAGGGAGGTAGGATAAGGGAGGTAGGATAAGGGAGGTAGGATAAGGGAGGTAAGGATAAGGGAGGTAGGATAAGGGAGGTAAGGATAAGGGAGGTAGGATAAGGGTCCCGGCCAAAGGTGCAAACCCCACCAACAGCTTCAAAGGATAAGGGAGGTAGGATAAGGGTCCCGGCCAAAGGTGCAAACCCCACCAACAGCTTCAAAGGATAAGGGAGGTAGGATAAGGGTCCCGGCCAAAGGTGCAAACCCCACCAACAGCTTCAAAGGATAAGGGAGGTAGTATAAGGGTCCCGGCCAAAGGTGCAAACCGTGGAAATACAGTAAGTGACATCATTGTATTTGGGAGACAGCCAGGGAATGGACACACAACAAGGTAAAGAGAGAGTCTGGCAAGTCCTGATACAGGGAGAGTCTGGCAGGTCAAGGTAAAGGGAGAGATAGGCAGGTCAAGGTAAAGGGAGAGTCTGGCAGGTCAAGGTAAAGGTAGAGTCTGGCATGTCCTGATACAGGGAGAGTCTGGCAGGTCAAGGTAAAGGGAGAGTCTGGCAGGTCCTGGTAAAGGGAGAGTCTTGCAGGTCCTGATAAAGGGAGAGTCTGGCAGGTCCTGGTAAAGGGAGAGTCTGGTAGGTCAAGGTAAAGGGAGAGTCTGGCAGGTCAAGGTAAAGGTAGAGTCTGGCAGATCCTGACAAAGGGAGAGTCTGGTAGGCCCTGGTAAAGGGAGAGTCTGGCAGGCCCTGGTAAAGGGAGAGTCTGGTAGGCCCTGGTAAAGGGAGAGTCTGGCAGGTCCTGGTAAAGGGAGAGTCTGGCAGGTCCTGGTAAAGGGAGAGTCTGGCAGGCCCTGGTAAAGGGAGAGTCTGGTAGGCCCTGGTAAAGGGAGAGTCTGGCAGGCCCTGGTAAAGGGAGAGTCTGGCAGACCCTGGTAAAGGGAGAGTCTGGCAGATCCTGACAAAGGGAGAGTCTGGCAGGTCAAGGTAAAGGGAGAGTCTTGCAGGTCAAGGTAAAGGGAGAGTCTGGCAGGTCAAGGTAAAGGGAGAGTATGGCAGGTCAAGGTAAAGGCAGAGTCTGGCAGGTCAAGGTAAAGGGAGAGTCTGGCAGGTCAAGGTAAAGGTAGAGTCTGGCAGGTCAAGGTAAAGGGAGAGTCTGGCAGGTCAAGGTAAAGGGAGAGTCTGGCAGGTCAAGGTAAAGGGAGAGTCTGGCAGATTCTGATATAGCTCTGGTAATCTGATGACCAGCGAAAGACAGCGCTGACAGAGCCAGTTATTAAATACATGGCTTTGACAACTGGCAACACGTCTAGTGAGTCTAATTCACCTCATTTGGCACTATAGCTCCTCTGTTGGTTCACTGTCTCATCACATGACTGGGCTGTGGTAAAGTCATGTTCACCAATGAAATATCCATATTCAGTGTTGGGATTAGTTACTTGAAAAATAACTCGTTACATTTAACAAAAGTAACGTGTTACTTTACAATACTACTTTGTGTAGAAAGTAATACATTATATTATTACATTACTTTGCGTTTTTTTTAAATGAAAAAAAACAAAAACAACTCTCAATCACACCGTTTGTTTTGACTGACAACGGAGGGAGGTAAAGATAGGTTACTATAGTATGATATAGTATGAGGGTGATTTCCTTTTCTAGTTAACACCTGCAGCACTATCATATGGAATGCATAGCCTAGTGGTTAGAGTGTTGGACTAGTAAGCGAAAGGTTTCATGTTCAAATCCCCAAGCTGATGAGGTACAAATCTATCATTCTCCCCCTGAACAAGGCAGTTAACCCCCTGTTCATAGTCTGTCATTGAAAATATGAATTTGTTCTTAACTGACTTGCCTAGTTAAATAAAGGTAAAAAATCTGCACAGATTTATTTTCATTCAGAGTGTTTTGCTCAAACGGCTAGTTCTGCTTATAGACGACCTCACGTACCTCACGTACCTCACGTACCTCACGTATCTCACGTACCTCACGTACCTCACGTATCTCACGTACCTCACGTACCTCACGTACCTCACGTACCTCACGTACCTCACGTATCTCACGTATCTCACGTACCTCACGTACCTCACGTATGGACCTATAGAGATGTATAGTTATTCGGGAGAAAACCTGTTTCCATTCTCTCTTTTCAGAGAGAACTTGGTTTCTTTCACTCGCCACGAGACAGACAAGTCCCGTTTGGGCTTTGCTATCACATAAGTGATCAATGGCAATGGTTACATCCTCTGTACATTTCTGTGGACAGCAGCTATTATTGAC
The DNA here is from genome assembly GCF_002021735.2 of Oncorhynchus kisutch. Classification (NCBI taxonomy): domain Eukaryota; kingdom Metazoa; phylum Chordata; class Actinopteri; order Salmoniformes; family Salmonidae; genus Oncorhynchus; species Oncorhynchus kisutch. The sequence continues at coordinate 7,202,036 of NC_034191.2, forward strand.
ATTTCTCCAAACAGTCTTTCTCCGGCTTCGCTCGAGAACTAAATGAGGAAACAAGTCCAGATTGAATCATAGAAACACTGTAGAGATATGATTCTGAAAATGTAACACGCGTTTGTTTGACTGTAATAATATGCCCAAATATGACAAAGTACTCCGTTACTCATAAAAGTAATTTGAGTAATAGC